>NW_005187686.1:288716-290472 GCF_000239375.1 Pundamilia nyererei | reverse complement strand
TTGTTAAGAGGACGAGTGGTGAGGTCTATCGCAATAGTTAAATTTCTCTATCGAGAAAAAGTTATTTCGCAATACATATCATTATCGGTCTATCGCCCAGCTCTACAGTTAACCTAACCCCACTAACTGCACACCGTTGGACTGTGGGAGGAAGCCGGAGTACCTGGAGAGAAGCATGACTAATTTAATTGGCTCCATTTATTCAACTTAAGAAATCTTCAGGAGGTGGAGGAGACACAAATGCATAAGAACTTCAATGAGCTCCAGAAATGCACGGGCTGTCCGTGATGCTTTCAGGTTCATTTTCTCTCTTGTTCCTGCAGAACTGCGACCTGTCCGGCTGCGACCTTCAGGAGGCGAACCTGCGGGGCTCCAACGTGAAGGGTGCCATCTTTGAGGAGATGCTTACGCCTCTACACATGTCTCAGAGCGTGCGGTGAACCCGTTTTCCATAACTATGTACACTCACAGTGCCACACCGACCATTGAATGCCAAACTTTTTTTTTTTCTCTGCTCTCGACCCAAAAAAGTGAGTGAGCCACAAAATTAAAACCTGCTGTTCATACTCTGAAGCTTCTTCACAGGCGGTGGCTCCTCTTCGTTCTGCTTTAACCTCCTTAAACCCAGTTTAGGCTCTTTGTTCTCTTAGCTGCTGCTGAGCAGTTTGATGTTGTTGTGGGAAACTGCTGCCACCAGGGGCGTGCCATGCTTGGCTTACTGTGATGCTTGGGCGAGTGGACCGTGTCAGAAACGTCCACCTGAACACCAGGACCCGTTGGATCCCAGTGAGATGTTCGGTGTCTTGCAGAGGCTATAATGTTGTGGCTGCTCATAACGTCAGCTTTATTTCAGCATTTTCAGACACGTCTGAAGTTCTGATGCGTGCAGTATTTCTTAATTTTATTTATTTTTTGTAAATGTAACGCAGGTTTGTGGTTGAGGATTGTGTATATAGTATATTTTAAAGGGGACCTATTCTTTGCATCACTGACAGTTCATAAAAAAAAAAAAAAAACCTTCATCACAAACTAGGCCTCAGTGCAGCTCCTGAGCTCTGTGATGTTCCTCAAGGATCTACTCTTGGTCTTCTTATTTTTCATTATACCTGCTTCCTTTTAGGACTTGTGTTTAGAAAGCATAAAAAATTTTCTCGTCGTTATGGAGCTGTTTTATTTAGCATGACCAAAAACTCCCAGCAGTCACTTTAATGCTCTGTAAAAGGATAAAAAAAACCAGGATGGCTATAAGCTTTTTAACCCCTCAGCTGTAGAAGGCTGAAGTATTTTTAGTCTGATGATCAGGAGTGTCAAAGGGAACCACAGCAATCCAGTCAGTGATAGATGAATTAAGTTTAAAGCAGGTCCACAGAAAAACAGAGGATCAACCTGTGAACTAATTTTTCTGTAGCTTTACAGCTATTAAAGTTTTCTCTGGTTTAAGGCCAGCTTGTGGTGGAAACTCTGAAGCATGTTGTTTTCCATTAAAATCTCAGGCCTTCGTCATCTGAATTATTTTAGGATGGACTTATTATTTTGTAGGGTATTTCTTTTAGTGTGTAGGCTTAGTTCACACCACAAACCTTTAATCCATGCTTCTCCTTTGACCTCACTGCTAAGAAGTGACTTAATGTTATTAGATCATATTTTTTGTTTTAGTCTTTTTTTCTTTTCTTTTTTTTAGCTTCCCCCCACTTTAAGCCAACTTTAATCTGATTGGCTGCCCCTCCCTACCAGAACAGTGGTGGGTGGTGCTTCT
>NW_005187686.1:271578-274150 GCF_000239375.1 Pundamilia nyererei | reverse complement strand
ATAATGTCACTATAAAACAATATCCAGTAAATGCTACCATGGTACTAAAATACCTAACAGACTCAACAAGCACAAACTTAGAAAATCATCGTATCTGCTAAAAGAAGAACGAGCCAGGAGAAAGCAGCAGTCTGTGGTCTCCACCTGCTGAACCTTTCCCTTGTGCCTCACCAGCCCACACAAGTGTGATTGTAGAAAAAGCCTTTGACAAAGTCAGCTGGTCCTTCCTTTTTTTGCAGCTCTTTGGAAAGTCATTCATCCAAAAAACAAGAAACTCTCCAAACTGAATAGATTAATTTCACTGTATCAGTTTACCCATCTCCAAATATACTCTCAGCAGTCCTCAGAATCAGATTTTTGGACACAGATTTGTAAACATACAATTGTAATCACAAAAAACAAATTTACAACCCTTTCAGTTCAAATCCTCCACAGAACTCATATCACACATCACAGGGTGAATAAAATGGGCTTCTCTGATTCTGATATTTGCACTCAGTGTTCTCAAAACACCACAGACACATATTTCTTGCACTATGGATCTGCTCGCCTGTTTGGCATTTTTGTTGTGAAATTACTCAAACACATACCTCCATGTTTGGCTGCAGAGTCCCATTATCTCCTCATTTGTGTTTACTGAGAAAACCTCAGTCATCCAACCAAAAAAGCTAAACACATACTCACCACTCTAGCCATTGGTGAGAAAATAATACCTATTAATTAGCAAAATAAACAATCCTTTAGCATTAATGATTGGTTGAATCTCCTAATTGAGCTCTGTTGCCTCTGTTATCGAACCATGGTCTCTATTCATTAACTCATTAGATGTAACTGTAGTATCTTCATTTTGCATGAGATTGAATTGGACACAAGTAATTTTCCTTTCTGAGAATATTTTAATCACTGACTGGATTTATAAAAATGTACTAATTACATTATCATCACTGATATTATTGATATAAATGGATTGTTCTGTGTTATTAACTCTTCCATTCTGGAAGGATTTTTCTTCTTGCAGGCAGAGACGCAGGGTTGGCGTGATTGATGACCTCCTTGGATGAGGTTTATTCACTTGAGAATTTGAGTTGTTTCAATTGCTTTCTTCACCTTTTAGTTCGGTGTGATCTGTTTTAAAACAGCTGATGAGTCAATCACTCAGTCCATTCAAACTGTGGACTTTGAAGCTAAAGGCTGGTCACCACTCCAGGCTCGGGTTTAAGTAGGTAATCCTCAGATGGATCTACCACCACCTCGCCTGTCAGTCAGCGGTAGACTTCAGCACTGCTGGTAGATGCTCGTGCCACGATTGTTTGTTTCACCTGTCGTTGTTACTCGTCTGTATTCGCAGGTCTCTGATCATAAGTCAGGATTGAACTGCATGGGATGGGGTTTCAGGACTGCTGACGGCTGGTTTCATAGGCCACCAGTTCTGCTCAGCGACGGTTGCTCACAATGGGTGTGGATGGCCTCCTGTACTGCTGTCAGACCTCGTCTTCTCATCTCAGACTTCTTCACAAACTCAACTCAGGGGAAATGTTTAAGATCATTGAG
The DNA here is from genome assembly GCF_000239375.1 of Pundamilia nyererei. Classification (NCBI taxonomy): domain Eukaryota; kingdom Metazoa; phylum Chordata; class Actinopteri; order Cichliformes; family Cichlidae; genus Pundamilia; species Pundamilia nyererei. Next base: position 272,599 of record NW_005187686.1, on the reverse strand, counting down.
TGAATGTCACTTTTAGTGAGTAATGTAGAAAAAGTCACTGCTTAAAGCTGAGCAAGATAATCTAAGATATTAAAAAAGGTCTCCTGACCCGACCCAGCAGCGTCCTGTTGATGCCTGTTTCAGGATCTGGTTTCTGTCTGTGGTCTGTTCCTGTAAACAGGAGGTCCTCAGAAAGCAGTGTGAGCCCGCTGGAGCCAGAATATGATGATGATGATGGTGGTGGTGGTGGAGGAGGCGTTTCTCAGCGTTGCTGCATCTCCTCATTCTCGTCCAAACATATCGGACAATGTTTAGATGGGGAAATTAGGCTGGTGGTGGAGGAGCTTGATTGGTGGTTTGTGGTTAAGAGACAAGAGCATTGTGTCCAATCAGACTTCAATGCACATGTGTAAACCACAGGTTACAAACAAACACAGTGCTTCCTCTTCCTGTTTGAGTCGTTTTTGAATTAACCATGGAGCTCCGGGTCAGAAGGTTGGAGTGGGTGGAGCCATTAGTGCAGAGAGACTCACAGTGTAAAGGCTGTGGACTGACGTCATGATCTGGATCCATGTGCTCCTGTGGTGATGCAGCAGAGGAAGCTGTGGGTGTTTTCATGGAGACAGAGCTGGTTTCTGTTTGGACGGTCAGCTCTGAGGAGGGGAGAAAATGCTTGGCGTGGGTGGAAGTGTTTGAGTTTGAATGCTGTGAGCACAGCGATGTGCTCCTGACCCGTTTCTGTAGGTCCACCGTCTTCATCAGGAAGAGCCGAAAACTTCCTGCCACATGACCGTCAACAACGTCCTGTTTGTGACCTGGATGAGGCTGTGGTTATTACGTGACTGACTGCTCACTGAGCTTTCAGCAGGGCTGGGGTTAAAGACCGACAACATTCACGGCTGCTCGCTGCAGGTGTCGCTCAGGGTCTGCAGATGCTGCACATCTGCCACCTGCCCTCACGCATCACTTCCTTTCTGTGTGATCCTTCAAAACATGATCAATACCAAAGTTCCCCAGCTTGTTATTCTGAGTGATGACATCT
>NW_005187686.1:270020-271293 GCF_000239375.1 Pundamilia nyererei | reverse complement strand
TGTTTTAAACCCGTTTGTTGTAATTTTTGTGGATTTTTGACTGTTTTGTGTCTCTTTGAATCTCTTTGGTCACATTGGCTGGTACATGCCTACAAATCAGATGTGTTTCTAAGACCAAAACAAAGTGAATGTCAACTTCACAAAAGCACTCCAAATCAAGCAGCATATGTTCATTTACCGCTGCCAAAAGTTCTGAGAGAGGAAACTCCACCTTCAGAAGTCTGTGGACACCTCAGTTATGTGGAGAATCCACAACACTCCTCAGAAATGAGAGAAAATGTTGTTATTAATATGGTGATGTCATAAAGACAAAATAATCCACTGGATTCATATTTGTTTTCCAAATCCCAGCAGAGCAGGTGCTTTCCTGCACTGTATATAAAAGATGGACACAACTATCATGATGTCGTTCACTGGATGTGACTACTTTGTATGGATGGATTTTGTATGTCTAGCATCCTAGACTGTGTGGGAGCATCACACAGACACACCTTCCTGCTAACATAACATGTAACATCCAATCAAACTCAAATTTCACTCACTACTGAAGTGGAGCCTTCTTGGACGGTCTGCTAGTAGAGTAACCTCACAGCAGCCATATTATTGGTCACATGATGTCCAACAGCGCAAACACGGCCCAGGGGTCTAGTTCAGGTGAAGCTAGCTAGCAGCTACATCGACCTGTGTCACCATCCACCTCTCCATCAAACTTTAAGTGTTAATGTGAGTTCTGAAAATGTTATGAAGGAAGGGGAAAATTATCAATAAAGATCAGAACAGTTTGTGTATCAAGCTGTACACATGTTTATTAGTTTTAACATGGGAGTCTATGGGAGTGAACTCACTGCTGCCTCTCCTGGGAACTAGAGGAACTGCAGGGTTTGGCACTAAGCTTTTTATTGCTTCAGTCACTGTCTGCAAGTGTTCAGGTAGGACCCTTCTCCTTAGTTTGGTTGCCGTGATGCCTCAGTGTGGGTGGAGGCTTGTGCCCTTGTCTGTCTGCTGTTTTTTTGTGGGCTTTTCTTTGTTTCTGGTTGGAGCTTTTTTCCTCTTTATGGTTGTTTTCTATCCTCTGTGTTTGTTGGCTGGCTTTCTCTGTTTTGTGTCTTTCATGAAACCTGACTTGAGTTTTCAGCTGAGTTCCTCCCACAAACTTTTTGCTCTGTGCCGATGAACTGAATTATTAAATGTTAATAGCAGATGGAGCTTTTATTGTGTGTGTGTGTGTGTGTGTGTGTGTGTGTGTGTGTGTGTGTGTGTGTGTGTGTGTGTG
>NW_005187686.1:263488-269979 GCF_000239375.1 Pundamilia nyererei | reverse complement strand
GTGTGTGTGTGTGTGGGATGTGGCTTCTGGAACATTTTCTTCAGGCCAAATAAAGCTGCCCATGTAAACTCCACATTCCTGACTCTGCGGTGCGTCTGACTTTCTTTATGGAGGGAGGAGGCTATCTATGTGTGTGTGTGTGTGTGTGTGTGTGTGTCTGTGTTTTTGTGTTTGAGTGTGCGTGAGGTTCACACACTTTGTGCTGACTGCAGTGAAAGCGGAGGGTCAGGGATAGTTAGACCTTGTCCTCTCTGCAGACTGAACAACTGGAACAACTCTGAAGATCTGGGAAACTACAGCAGCTACATTCACTACTGCGAGTACTGCAGTACAAACCTGAGGTACTTCATCTGCACACCCACAGACAAACCTGCTGTTCACTTTGAATTTAATCTTTCCTGAAGTACTGTCTGATACTTTGATAAAATACACTGCAGTCCTTACAGTACTTAGAATGTACTTGTACTCCTGGGTGTAGCAGTTCCTCAGACGCCTCCCTTCCTGCACTCTGGAGACTTTTGAGACTGAATCTGTTCTTTAAACTAACCTTTAATCAGTCTGAGGACAAGTCTGCAGCCCATGTGACCTCAGGACATGCGCTGAAAGAACCACACACAAAAACACTCACACACACTCAGAGGTGAATTACATGCGATGAGAGCCCACACAGGGAGGATGACACTGAGGCAGCATTATGGTGCGTTATCACGCCGCCCTGCAGGAGCTCTGTGATTACAGAGCAGCCAAAATTACACTCTGACTCTGCTGAACTCCAGAAAACCTGCAGGCAGGTCCAGAGTTTCAGCACACACACTAGCACACTAGCACACATACACACACACACTAGCACACTGACACACAAACAATGGCAAATTCTTTTTTCAAATCAGACCTCCACATAAACGTCTCTAACAGTGCTTTTATTTTGAAAACCATGGCTTTAACTTGAAGCAAATGCATTACACAAGTCTAAACTAGACCTGCCTTTAATGTACGTGTGTTTTCACCCAACACCTGTGTGCATTGTGTGGCTCACACTGGCTGATGCTCAGTCTGGTGATATTACAGAGCTGCTGCAGTGTCCTGACAGAAGGTTTTACTGAAGCTCCATGTTTTTGTTTCCACCTCAGATGATTTTCAACATCTCTGTTATTGCTGGGTTTATGCATATCTGAATAGTCTGCTGGATGGAGATGATGGTACAGAACCTGGATCATAACTGTGCCGGTGAAGGTGAGCCTGAGCCTGAACCTGAGGACGAGATGTACTCTCTGTGCTCATCTGTTGATTAACACTTTTTCATTAATTTTTTTTTTAAACGTAACCTTTTATATCCGGTTTTTAAGTGATGACGTGATGAATTCTGCTTCTGGGCCCAAACTACCCTGCGTTTAATAAGGCTGTTGTGTATTTATGTTTTAATGCTTTGTATCTTGTTCTATTTAATCTCAACAAGCCCCTAAACCAGTCAGTGATCACTGTCAGCCTCTCACGGTTTTTATTATTATCGCTATTCATTTTAAAGCGCCATTTTTAAAACCTTACGATTTAACTACAGCACAGCCCATGCAGCAATATATTAATGACTAACCTCGTATTGTGGATAGATTATCTCAGTTGTTCTCCTGGCTGAAGTTTGGTCCGTTTACAGCATCCTGCCATGTGATTGCATTTGTCCCGAACCTTCGGGAACCCTCACGTTAACTTTTATTGAGTGGAAAAAAGTTAGCATTCACCCTCCAGCTTGAGTGTTTATATTATACTAACATAGCTGTGTCACTAGCGATCGTGTAGCACATCATTATATACCAGCTAGCCCAACTTCAGTAACCCTAAGAACATCACTGCTGTTTACTTTCCTGTCTTCATTTATGTCGGGAGTGATAGAGCTGTACGTCTTAATTTGTTTCGGAAATCCCTCAGTCAGAACATGGTGTGTTATATTTAGATGGAAGCTAGCAAGCTAACTCCCTGCTAACTTCTAACGGCATTAAATTTCATAAATTTGGTTTTCATGGATGCCTGGATGTTAAACTTAATTGTTACACTGGCTGTGAAATGACCTCTGAGCTGCTCAGACGGTCTGTCTCAGCCTTCAAGGTCACTTCAGCTCTAATTTGCATAACATGTTTGTTGGCTTCCCGCAGCTGAAGAGGACCTGAAAAGAACAACCCCAAACATGCAGCACACTATGAAACATCCAGCTGTGCAAGATGAGCAGCAACACCACAGCAGGAAAACTCTGACATGAAGTTTGAGTGTTCCAGCAGGACAGAGACTCAAAATCATAGCCACAGGTGAAATATTTTCCAGGCCACAAACGCAAGTCGACGTACATTAAACTCACCACGATCTTAAAGAAACCTTTTATTCAACAACACCTGTGAGCATATTTAGGGTCAAACATCTGCATCCACAAACACATGGCAGGAAACGTGTGCAGCCTTTCTTTATGACAGTATAACGCACTCTAAATGAGTATGAATTTAACTGCATCAGATTCATTGTAAGGTGTTTACAGTTTTCTGTTTGTTTTTGTTTTTTTGTTTTTAATTTTTATGGGCGCTCTCAGGATTTTATTTTTATTGCATAAATAAACTGAACATTGAGCTGCTTTGAGTTTAGGGACTGGTTCTTATACAGTGCTTTTCTACTCTGAGCACTCAAAGCACTTTACACAACTTTGGCCTCTTTCACACATTCAGGCTCTGTTGGATGCAGCTTGGTTTTGGTCTTGTCCGAGGATATATGTCATGCAGACGGAAGCAGACGGGGATGGAACCTAAATCTTCTGTTTAATGTTTGCAGTTTTTTACTTCAGCTCTTTTATCCTTGTGTTGTTTCCTGTGATGTGCACTCTGTCTACTTTGTCACTTTGAGGCTGTAAATCTAATAAAAAATTATCTTTGTGTTTTGTTTGCCTGTTTTTAGGTCCTCTAAATCACTGTGGTCAGTTGTGCTGTACAGACTATGCATGCATGTACCTGTGTTAAAAATACTCTGTATACTCTGCTGACTGCTTCAGTATGAAAAGCAGTGATGGATGTTCCAACAAGATCATCTTCTGTGTTTTTGTTCCTCCTGCGAGTCACTTACGATGTTTGGAGGGGAAAATAAAAACTCCCCTTCGGTGTCTTAAAGCTAAAGTAATGAGCCTGGTTGGAAAAATGAGAAGAGAGGACATTGAGATGTTTGCGTTTAATGGTGGGACTAAAATAAATACTCGAGTAAATACCAGAATATGCAGCTGAAGTACAGTAATCAGGTAAGTGTACTTTGCCTCCACCTCTGACTGCTTTACTGTAAGTGTAGAAACGTACTGTTTCATAATGTTTAGTTTCTTGGATCATGAACTAGGGTGTTGCCGAGTTTTCCTGATCATCCACAAACACTTTTTCCTGCTCAGAAAAGTGTTGCAGACCTGCAGCAGAGTGCACGCTCATCCTGTGCTTTGGTGCCTTTTTCGTTTTCCTCTTGGCCTGGTGCGTCCTGGCTCTGGTGTGCTCTGGTTTGGCTCTGGGTTTGGGTGGGTCTGACTGTGTGGTTTGACAGGCTCGGTAGTTAGTGCCGGGCTGGGCCTGGGGCTGCTCTGGCTCTCAAGGCAAAGTCCAGAATAATGACTGGATCCAAGTGGCCAGGCTGCGGGACTGACTGCTGACTCAGAGAGGCTGGCAGAGCAATTCAGTGATGTTATCCATGAAAGGAACACAGCTGGGATACATAAACACGACCGGATTCAGTTTAAAGGAGACATATTTACACATTATTCTTTAGGGCTCCACTGCAGACTTTTTTTTTAACTAAAGTTGGGCTAAAAGCTCAGTTTATCCAGATTCTTCAGGTAAAAGAACATAAGTAATGCTGAGAAAACAAGTTGGCTCAGGCAAGAAGAGAGTAATGCACAGAGAGAGGATATGAACCTTGCATATTGTGACTGCGGAGCTTTTTATTAACCAGCAGTCAGACATTAATCAGTGCTGTGAAGTCCAAAGTCCGTCCTATGTTTGTAAAGCAGGTGCAGAGAAACCACTGAGAGCCCTGTGACCACACTTTACCAGGAATCAAACCCACATCCTCCTCAGGATGCCTCAACCCTGCAGGGCATTAATGCATGGACACCATCCAGAGAAAACTTCCCTCGTCTCCTGTGTGGCTTCTATTATAAATACAGGAATTTTCTCACTGCTGGCTTCGATCCAAGGTCAGCAGCTTTTAGCACTTTCAGAGCTTTTTGTGGTTATTCAGAGGATTTTTCTGAATGAGCACAGCAAAGTTATACAGTTAGGACAGGAAAAATCAAACATCTGTCTCTCAGTACAGTGCTGACCATACTGTCTCAGCTGACAGGACAGTGGCCATATCACACTTTCAGTGCCTTCACTGAGAGACTAGCACATGCTGTGTTGTGGGTCAGTAAAGCTCTGGTCAGAGATGCTCTTCTTCATTGGTCCACATGTTTAACCTAAATCCTTCTGAAGTGAACTTTAAGTCCAAAACGTCTCTGTGTTGATCTAAAAAGACACAACCATAAGTCAGACTGGAGCTGCAAGGTTGTATGGTTTCCATGGGCCCTGAATGCAACACAACAGAAAATACCGCACAACAACAGCAGGGGGTGACTCCTGTGGTTTGACTGTGTAGTCTGTGAGTAAATGATCCTGCTTGTCAGCTGATGTCTGAGCTCAGTAACTGTTTAAAATTACAGTAATTTTAAACATTTACATCTATTACTTTGTTGTTTTGGTGTATTTGACCATGATTGAGGTTACTGTCAGGAGAAAAGCTGTAAAACTTATAAAAACAGTTCAAAGACCAAAATTTCTGGCCACCTTCACATTTTTGAAAGCCATACATTGGGCCGGACTGAATTCTTTGGCAGGCCAATTCTGGCCCCAGGCCTTATGTTTGTAGCTTAAAGCATGCACGGTTAGCCAATCTGTCTGCAGTCAAGTCCATCCCACATGAAGCACATGTGCGTCCTTTATATACAGTCTGTGGAGAGTACTGAGAGGTGGAGGAGATGCCGTTTCTAACATATAAGGACAGGAATCAGTGAGTGGGACTACAAACAGTGGCTGAAGCACCTGGAAAGCACCTGATAGCAGCACCTGTGCTGGCTCCTGCAAATGAACCAAAGATAAGAGAAACTTTCGTTCCTGTCGAAGATCCTTGAGAGACTAGTTCTCTCCCAGCTCCAGGCGTACTTGGACACGAACAATATTGCTGAGAAATTTCAATCTGCCTTTAAGCCATTGCATAGCACTGAAACAGCGTTGGTTAGAGTTCTTAATGATATTCTTGTAATCACTGATACTGGACGCTCTATGGTCCTAGTTTAACTGGACCTCTCTTCGGCCTTTGATATGGTGGACCATAACATTTTATTACTAAGACTTGAGCAGTATTAGAGGCACTGCCCTCGACTGGTTTAAATCATATCTCGCTGATAGATCCTTATCAGTTAACTTAGGCACCTTCTCCTCTTCCTCCGCTCCGGTCTGTTGTGGTGTGCCTCAAGGATCAGTTTTAGGCCCTGTTCTCTTCTCATTGTATTTGCTCCCTCTAGGTGCAATCTTTGAAAAATACAATATTGCCTTCCACTGTTACGCCGATGACATACAGATCTATTTTGAACTTACTGACGGCCTTGCTGTGTCCCTACACTACTTTCAAGAATGCATGCGGGAGGTCAAAGAATGGTTCCTGAGTAATTCTCTTGTTTTAAATGATAAGAAGACTGAGATTGTGGTGTTCAACTCTGTGCTGCCCTGGGTTCCTTTGCTAGCTTTTCTTGTGACTATGTCAGTAACTTGGGTGTACTGCTGTGTCATGGTCCGTGGTCCTGTGTGTGTGTGTGGAATGTGTGATGCGCGGGTAACCACACCCCCAAGCTGGGCCATCACCGGCACACCTGCTCTCCTTCGGGGTGATTACCTGAAGAGCTACTTAACCCGGCGCTGACAGATGCTCCACGCCAGTCTGTTAATCACCTCTCTGTGGTTTCAATCCGGCGTTCAGCGTCTGCCACCTGCCTATCCTCCTGCTCAATTGGATCACCCGGTGCATCATCTGGCCCATTCACTACCTCCACGGATTTCCTTCACACGGACTTCCCTCCCGAGCTCCCACGGTCCCGCTCTAATCGTAAGCCAACTAGTCTAACTCAGTTTTGATGTGTTTCCCCAGCTTCCCGGCTCCCTAGTAATCTTCTCCCTTTTCTGTTGCAGCCTCCCACGGTCCCGATTCCAGCTTCCTCGCGTCATTGTTTCCCCGGGTTTTTTAGTTCCTCGTTTTGCTCCTCTGGTTTTCCCGGGTTGCCTTTTGTTGTTATAATAAAGTGTCATTTTCTGCTAGCGCTTGAGTCTGCGTTTGGACCTTTTTGTGCACGTGCGCTGTGGCGCATTGCACTGCTGGATAGCTTGCTCAAACTGAATAAGCAAGTGTCTGCTGTAGTGAGATCTAGCTTCCACCAACTGCGCCTTATCTCTAAG
>NW_005187686.1:256188-261512 GCF_000239375.1 Pundamilia nyererei | reverse complement strand
GTGTGGGGGGGCCACAGCCCCGTCCTCCAGGGTATGAAGCAGGTATGGAGGAGATCAAAACTCCAGACATCCAGAGGCCCCAAGAACACAAGAGACCAAGGAAGACCAACAGCTGTTTACAACTACATGAATGTGATTTATTACTATTACTGAAAGTCCGCGGCTCCGAACCGTAGTAAAGGGACCTCTGGCTAATACGTCGGGTTTGTGTCGTTCTTGTAGCCGAAAAATAGCTTTACTTTGTTGTCTGGGTCAAGTTTGCTTGCGAGAGACAGAGAGAGGCGTTGAAAGGCTCCAACGGAACTTATTGTTTCGGAGGAAAACACGAACACAGTGTACAGTTGAGTCTTAATAGCTTACTTTCAACTGGGCTCGTCAGGCAGTCTTTTTGGCTGCAGTGGTTATTATTATATTTACATGCTTCCACCTCCCGTTTCTGTTCGATGACAGCCCGTAGTTTTCCTTTTTCTCCCTCCTCGCGCTCACAGACCCATAACGTGTATGGCAGTCCATTCTCCCTGCAGCACGGACTACACTGCCCATGATGCTACATTCTTTAGGGCTATGCCTGTAGCATTCTGCCTATTAGCTTAGCACAACAACAATAACAAAAAGGCGCTCTCTCACCCAGGAAACACACAGTCGCAGAGAGAGAGCGTGTCACCCTGTAACCTTGGCAACCATAACGCTACCACCTGCAATAACAGAACATAGCTGTCAAACAAAACCCAAACAGTCCTGACCCGCGACAATATGAAACAGGAAAGTACCGCAGTGTAATCCATTTATTTCAACAAAGTAACTGTATTCTAAATACCACCTTTTTAAACGGTAACTGTAACGGAAGACAGTTACTCATATTTTGTATTTTAAATACGTAACGGCGGTACATGTATTCTGTTACTGCCCAACACTGCCTATCGAGCAGATAATAAAATCAAAAAGTGAAGACTTGGGTCAACTTTAAGGTAATTTAGGCTTCCAGGAGAGAATTTAAATCAGTGTGAAGGGCTCTGAAGTGACTGAAGCTTGGCTGTGTGAGAGCTTATGGTGATGTAACTGAGGCAAGACTAAACAGCTGATTATGATCACAGGAAAGTGATCCAAAGAGGTAACATGACATAAACATGGATTTAAACTGTACTTGTTTTTTAACACTCACTTCATAAATAACAGTTTAATGCTGTGAGACAGATCTCCTAAATTATGGAATAACTTGCCCTTGCACAATAGAGAGCCCCCTTTTAGAACACATCTTAAAACTAGTGCTGTCAGCACTACTTAAAACCCATTTTTATTCCTTGGCTTTTGACTGCAGTGAGACTTAGTTTATCTTTTAATTAAATAATTTATTAACTAATGAATTATTTATTATTATTATTTTTAATTGGCTTTTATTTATATCTTATGATTGTGATTATTTAGTTCTAATGTACAGCATTTTGTGTCATCTGTGGTTGTTTTTAAAGTGCTTTATAAATAAAGATAATGATGATGGTGATGATGATGATGAAGATCTGACACTTTCATAAAAACATGTCTCCACACTGAAGTCAAAACTGAAGCCACAAAACTTTGCAGAATTTCCAGAAACTGTAAATGGTCATGTAAAACTGTACAGCCCAACCACAACAACACTGACGTATCAGTCTTTCGGATGAAGTTTCTTAATCCAATGACGTAAAGGTTTTGTTTTCTTTCTGTGTGTCTAAGAGGGGGCCAAAAGTGTTTGACCCGGGCCACTTAGAAGATTAGTCTGGCTATGTTTAAACCAAACTTAAACCTAGCTATAAACACACCCAATAGCCCGATGTCCCATGCTGGAAGTTACAAGTGTGGGGACCTTTTTGTCCCCACACGCGTCCCCACAGCACCGTTAAAACCAGCCCTGCCACGGTGCGCTGGGGAGGAGGGTAAGAAACGCCCCCTGTGGGCGGGCCTTCCCGCTGACCGTGCGCCGACAAACACCGTGAGGGACTGTGCTCTGCACGCGCGGCTCTAGAGCGAAGAGCAAGAGGAGTTTGGATCACTCCGCCGGGGCTTTAACGTGAACTAGAGCCGCAGACGGAGTAGCGGGCAGGCTGCTGTTGGTGCCCAGTCCCGGTACTAACTAACGCTTATTCCTCCGCAGACCGTGGAGCTCCACAGGTACTCTGATCTGAGGTTTACCGGGATCTGTGTGTCTGTAAGTACTGCGAAAAACAGAGGTACTGCTCTGAGGAGGGAGGGGGCTCACTATTCTGAGGTCAGCTCAGATATGTTTGTACTCGCAGGGCTCTGAAGCTTCACAGCTTCACCTGCTCACAGGTACAGGTGTACTCTCTCTCTCTGACACGCACAGCGGACCAGATGCTCCGACCAGGGGTTTACTGTGTGTGTGTGTGTGTGTGTGTGTGTGTGTGTGTGTGTGTGTGTGTGTGTGTGTGTGTGTGTGTGTGTGTGTGTGGTGTGTGTCTCAGGCTTTATTACATGAAGAAAAATGAACAGTTTAATGTAAAATGATTAGTTTGAAAGCAGGAGGCTGGCACCAGAGTTGTGATGGTGTTGGTTTGTGTAGGTGGAGTAGATCAGTGTAAAGCAGAAGTCACACACTTTTTCTTGTGCTGAGAGCGGAGCAGAGACTGATGCTGAACTGGGAGAGGTCTGAATTGCAGTACTCTGACTCACAGTACACAGGACTCGAAGTATTTGAGTATCTGCTGCTAGCGTCCTGTGTTAGATACCACAGGGACCCTCACAGGTTGGGCTTTGCTGCAGTTTGAGGACCAAAAGCTTATTAGGCACAGGTGTTCCTAATATTTTGTCTGTGTTAGTGGGTCAGTGACAGCTGCAGGCTGTGTGTGAGTCCTCCTCTTTGCCAGCACACACACGATCATCATCATCACCGTCATCATCACCAGTGAGGTCAGAACAGAACACCTGAGCCTGTGAAGGTGTAGTTGGAGCTTGTTACAGTTTCCTGTTCCTGTTTGTGTCTGTAAACAGGTTCACAGTGATCTCATCACTACCATCATCATCATCACTCTGCTTTAATCTTGAAATTTGCGAGCAGTAGGCGTGACTTCAGGTGTCTGATGGGGTGTGAAGCATGTTTTGGCGTTTGTGTCAGAGACTGAAGCGCACTGCTTTGTGACTGGCTGTTTGCTCGCTCTCCACCAACCAGATTAGTCTCAGAAATCCCAGATTGGTAAAAGCCTGGTGCTCAGCGTGGCTCAGTGATGATAAATCGGGTTCCTGGCAGTGCCGGTGCATCAGCCTCGCTTTGGCCAGGGTCAGATTGACACTCGGGTGGGTTTCTCTGAGGTCATAGCGTTACCATGACACCAGGGAGACGCCTTAGTCATGCTCAGTCATTGCAGGAAGCCAAAATAGTTTTTCAAGTTAAAACTGGATTCATTGCACAGGACAGGAGCTACACAGGGTGGTTCTGCATCATGCCAGTAGCTGAAAGCTCCAAATGGTTCCTTCCATCCTCAGATCCCTGCAGGAGAACCGCAGCTTCCTCTCATGTGAGCAGCTGGAAGTTTCTAGACACACACGCCATATTTTTATTATAGCATGAAGAATATTTCTGAACTAGACTAACCCTAATAATCATGAGTAACCACGAGCTCAGGCACTGATTCAAGCTTTAAGGTTATTTACCTCTGACCACATTAAAATGATCATTCTGTCTGTGAGTCTGTGATGGTGTGGATGGTGATGCAGGTGGTGTAGGTGTCTGTGAGTCGGTTCCTTCTGTAAACACTCATAAATAAGAATATGTGATGTTCAGACTGTAAGGATGGAGTGGAGAGGGTTAGGGTGGTGTTTGAGCTGAAGCTGTAGATCAGGGTGGTGTTAGGGTGAAGCTGTTTTGGGAGTGGATGTGTCAGATAGACGGTGTACACAGTCTAGTGCAGGTAAGGTTTCATTCAGAGGGTCTGCTCTGACTGATGTTAGTGACGTGGAGGCAGCTTCCAAAATGACTCCTAATGAAAGCATCAGGCTGGTTTAAGAAACCACCCTCATCATCCATCAGCACTGCCTCGACTGAGCTGACCCATCACACCCGAGTTCACACTTGGGTTGAGGAAAAAGTCATCATCCGGGCTCAGAAATGAGGAGAGGAAGTCGTAGAGATTTATCTGGATCCAGTTTACATGTTTAAAGATTTTTTAGTTAAAGAAAATAAATAAAGCACTAAAACTGAAGAGAGCTGCACCACAGATATTACAGACAATCAACAATAATCAATAAAAATCAACAATAATCAGAGTTCAGCGATACTTTGGATGGAGCTGAGGCTCACACAGGACCACATCTCAGCTCTGAAACTCAGAGAGGATGGGCCACGAAGACCTCAGTGACAGGATGCTTCACTGTTTGACTCCCAGTGCAACAATGCTGGTGTGAGTGTGTATGTGTGTTGTATGAATGGTGTCTTCACACGGGGGTTGGTTGGGGCTGAAACAAATGAGCCTGGAGGCGTCCTGTCAGATGCTGCTTGTCTTGGTCAGTCAGGAGGAGCTGTTCATTCCTGCTGCTTCAGCTCCTTCAGTCTCGTCTACTCACCTCAGGCATGAATGTCTGGGTCATCCTTTGAACTGTTCTTTTTCCAATGGAATAGCTGTGCAGCATGCATCTTTAACGACTTTAAAGAAAAAGTTTGGGTTTTCTCTGATCCACACAGGTACATACGCTATATTGCCAAGAGTGTTCAGTCACCCATCCAGATCATTGGTGTTCCATCACTTCCATGCCCATAGGTGTACAAAATCAAACACCTAGGCATGCAGACTGTTTCTACAAAGATCTGTGGAGGAATGGGTCGCTCTCAGGAGCTCAGTGAACTCTACCGTGGTACTGTGATAGGATGTTACCTTTGCAACAAGTCTAGCATGACGTTTCCTCTACTAAATATTCCATAGTCAGCTGTTAGTGGGATTATAACAGAGTGGAAGTGATTAGGAACGGCAGCAGCTCAGCCACTGAGTGATTGGCCACGTAAACTCACAGAGCGGGGTCAGTGGATGCTGAGGATCAAAGTGCACAGAGGAACTTTCTGTCGAGTTAGTCGCTACAGACCTCCAAACTGTTTGGCACAGGGAATAGTTTGGGGATGGAGCTTCCTGTTTCAGTATGATTGCACATCAGTGCAAAAGCCATAAAGACATGGATGAGCGAGTTCGGTGTGGAAGAACTTGAGTTCTGACCTCAACCCAACAGAACACCTTTGGAATAAATTAGAGTAGACACTGAGAGCCAAAACACTCCTAAACCTGTGGAAACCCTTCAGCTGTTATATTAAACCCTATGGACAGGTGGATGTCACTCAAGGTGTG
>NW_005187686.1:248493-256138 GCF_000239375.1 Pundamilia nyererei | reverse complement strand
GTGTGTGTGTGTGTGTGTGTGTGTGTGTGTGTGTGTGTGCGCTTTTGGCAGTGTGTCTATTCACACTCATTGATATTTGGTTAAATATCTCTTAGCAGCTGCACATCAACCAAACTCTTCTGGTGTCCATCAAAAGCTCTGGCTGATATCAGACTGCGCTCCTCCAAAATTGGTGAAGTTAATTTCAATTGGTTGGTTTCCTGGCACAGGCCCGGAATTTAAACAAAGTTCCTAAATGTTTCGGAGCGTTGAGGTTGGAGCTTTAGAAAGTTTATTCATGACCACAATCATTGTATGCAGTTTGTGCTGCGTGAGTCACCTCGGAGGGGTCAAAGGTCATCAGCAGCCGTAGCCAAAACATGAATGATGCTGTAGTGCATGTGAGTGAGCTTCACTCATCTTCTTTTCACGTTTCATCACAGCTCGTTTGTTTTATTGACTTCCTGTTTTCATTTTACGATCGTACATTTAAACAAACTAAATGATATTAATGATAAAAAGTGTATTAAGTTTAAGTTGAAGCACTGTTTTCTGTATTTTTAAACTTTTATAAGGTAGAAAAAAACTTTTAAAACTGGAACAAACCCTCCCTGTGGCAGCATTTTGCACATTTCGGATTCTTCTGCTCACCAATCATTCACATCATACAGTACGTATCCTTTTAACTTCAAACTGACAGATATCTGAAGCAGGCAGATTTCCATCCTCGGTGGCCTGCACTAGTCTGACTCTCAGAGAAAGCAGGAAGTCTGACATTGTGTGTCTGTTGTCGCTGCAGTGTGTTCGGAGCACATCGCTGTGTTGGACACGATGTCCTGCCCTCACCGCCTCCTGCTGGTTCTGCTAGTTCTGCTGGTTCACGACCCTCCGGCTCAGTCCAGGCCAGCCACAGAGGACACGCGCACAGGTGAGGAGCATCTGAGGTCTGAGGGTGGACACCATGACTGAAAGACGTATCTAAAGTCACTTTTCAGACACCTCCTACAGTTTAACCTGAGTTTGCTTCATTTAAACTAGAATTAAAGCCGTGTTTAATGTCCCAAACTCAGACACGTCAGTATAACTGACACCAGCGAGCAGCAGCAAATCCTCACAGTCAGACAGCTGGCTTTAGCATTTCAGTTTAACTGGATCCAGGATCCCAGCATGGAACGAGACGATGTAGCCTCCTGATGGAGGCTTGAAGCAGTTAGAGCCATTCATACATGTAAACACTGAGGCTGAGCTCTGAGCTGTGACAGCCCTGCTGTAAGACCCTGGTGTTTAAGGAAGATATTACTAAACTAACTAAAATTCAGTTGAAGATTTGTCAGAGAAGTGCATCTCTCTTCTTGGAGACTCTGAAGCAGGATATTTAATTTATGCATTTTATTAATTTATGAAACCAAACTGAAGCATGTGCAGGTGAATTTCTGCAGTGAAGTAAAGCGGGGTGTCTTCGGCGTGGCTGCAGCTTCAGACGCTGTTAAATGTGGGAGTTATGATAAACACATAAACACTTCTCTGAAAAACTGAAATGAAAACAAAACGCTATAAACTCACAAATATTCCTTAACAGAGAATCTGAGACACAATAACTTGTTTCTTTTAATTGGCTTTTTTTAATGTCACTGTCACTGGCTTTTATTACTATTTTTAGGTTATCTGAATAACCACAGTTCATGGTTAAAGCCTGGTGCTCAGCGTGGCGCTCTGATGATAAATCGGGTTCCTGGCAGCGCCGGTACGTTAGCCTCTTTTTAAGTGCTGCAGCGCTTGTTTGGGCCTCGCCCTCCTTTGTTTGAGGCTCGTTCACATCTGATCTTGACTGTGGTCGCGGTGTTTCTGTCTCCATGTTATATAAAAGCTCCTAAAAGTTTCCAATGAGAGAAGTTCTGTAAAAGGAAAGTGACTTTTCAAGGTTTGGTTGTTTGTGGCTGCAAGGCATCTGAAAACGTTTAGAGTGATTTTTTCCTGGTGAGAGCGAGGACAGCGCTCAGACTGGTCCTGTGAGAACACATGAAGCGCTGTGCAGCACAGACACAACAAACACGCTTGCCTCGGGTGGTGTGTGGGTGTGTGTGTGTCTGTGTGTATGTGGGTGGGTATGTGCCGGTCCAACCATCTGGACTCCAGCTGAGTGTTTGAATCTGTAGTTTCTTGTTTTGCTCGGCTCAGGTTGAAGCCACGCCTCCTTGTGGCAGACGCAGTAACAGAAAATGATCCTGAGCTGGTTTCTCGTAAACAGCGTCCCTCGAGCCCGGCCCTGTCTCACTGTTCTTCTCTGATGTGTTTACCAGGAGCTGTACTTTCAGAGCCACAGAGCCTCTTACACCATCAGTCTGCAGCAGAAGGCCTTCCAGGCTCCTGATGCTGGTTTGGTTTTCTGTTTGTGACCGCTGGTCAGAGAATATGAAACAGCTGAGGATATTTCTTTGAAGTGTTTAAGCTGAAACTGTTCTGCTCACTTCCTGCTCCAGGTTTCATTCTCAGACTCTCCCAGAGCTGCTCTGCATGATTCACAGTTCATAATAATCCCTCTTTATCTGACCCTGGGCCTCGGTCCTCTGTCTGAAACCAGCTGCTGTAGGTTTGTCTTGTTGAAAACCGACCTCCTGATCTGGAACGAAAGTCTTCTAAAGCTGTTGCCCTTTTTACAGTTAGCAGTTTATTTCAGCCACATGTTAAATGTGCACATTTCACAAGCTGATGTTTCCCATCAGGTCTTACAGATTAATTTTGCCATTACACTTCATTACACTTCTTCTGGTATGAGCTTTTCCACAGAATCAAAGCATCAAGAGGGGCACCTCAGTGTCAACCATATATTTGATTTGTGTAACATACTGGGATATTTAAAATTAGAATGCTTTTATATAGTATATAGTTTCTGTTCTGTCTTGGAGCGTTGTGACATCACTGCTTCTGGGATTACTAAAGTGTTTTGATTCAGATTCATGTCTAAAAAGGGCGGATGTTAGTTTATTCTTCTGAATGTGGAATCAGAGCGTCTGATGTCCTCTGTGATGCTCTCAGTCATCTTCCTGTGATACACATCATGTGTGGTCATTGAGGTTAATGCAGAACTGTAAAAGCTGCATGTTTTAAACAAACTGCCTTTTATTTTAAAGCAGACGCAGTGAAATCCTCCGAAGACGAAGAAGATGACGAATCTTCGTCAGAGGAAAACAAGCTGTCCGACGAGCTGTCGACGAGCAGCGAGAAGCTGCAGCAGCGTAAGCTTCAAACTGCTCTCTCTCTCTCAGACAGGTGTTTGTAATCACGATGCTTACGTGGCTGTGTCTCCTCGTTAGCGCTGGAGCCGCAGTGGGTGATGCCAGACAAGATGGAGAAGCTGCTTCACGCCGTTCCTGCAAGCACAACGGTGAAGTTTCGATGCCAAGCAATGGGAAATCCGCTTCCCTCCCTGCGCTGGTACAAGAACGGGAACGAGCTGAGGAAGGACCAACGAATCGGAGGCTACAAGGTGAGTTTGTGACATCAGAGGAAGCTTCAGAGTTAGTTTTCCTTTTCATCCTTTTGGTTTACCTGTGTTCTGTCCTTCAGATCAGAGACCACATGTGGAGTCTAATTATGGAGTCAGTGGTTCCTTCTGATAAAGGGAACTACACCTGTGTGGTGGAGAACGAATATGGAAGCCTGCAACACACTTACCAGCTGGATGTAGTCGGTAAGAGTGATGGTGAACATTTCAGGCACAGCTGAAGCTCTGTGAAACCCCATATTCCTCCAAACTGAACAAAAACACAGCAAATCATCATTCTTGTCCTCTTATTTTACCTCTGTCTTTATCTCCATCCTACCTTTTTCAGAGCGCTCTCCTCACAGGCCCATCCTGCAGGCCGGGCTGCCGGCCAACCAGACGGCAGTGGTTGGCAGCAACGTGGATTTTGTGTGCCGCGTCTTCAGCGACCCACAGCCTCACATCCAGTGGCTCAAACACATCGTCATCAACGGCAGCAAAGTGGGACCGGACGGACTGCCCTACGCTCGTGTTCTCAAAGTATGGAAAGCTGATATAAATGTAGTCAAACTTGTTCCCTTTATTCCCCGATCACACCTCAGGGGATACCTGCGTGCTGCCTGGATAGCAGCGCTTTACATCAACATGAATAATCCCAGGAGCGCCGCTCCCTTTGTCTCTCTTAGACTGCTAACGTGAACACCACAGACAGAGAGATGGAGGTGCTAAATCTGAGGAGTGTAACTCTGGAAGACTCTGGAGAGTACACCTGCCTGGCCGCCAACTCCATTGGGGTGTCGCACCACTCTGCGTGGCTCACTGTGGTCGATGGTATGTGAAGGTTCGCAGGTTTGCCACGCACAGAAACGAGCTCAAATCTCTGTTAATGTTCCCGATGTGATCTCTCCTCAGACCCTCCGCCCTCCCCACTGACCTCGCAGGCGTACCTGGAGATCTTCATCTACTGCCTTGGGTTTTTCATCATCGTCGTCCTCACCGCCACAGCAGTCATCTGCAGGTTCTGCTGTGTGCCGAAGAAAAGTGACTTCAGCAACCAGCTGGTCGTGCAGAAATTAGCCAAGAGCATGCCTCTGAAGAGACAGGTGAGGAGACAGGTGAGGCGCCCTCGCTCTCTCCTTTTTAAGATGTGCTCTCAAACGCGCTGGAGAGGAAATTGCGTATCACAAATTTAGAAGATCATCATTTAGCCTGGAGAAATAGTTTGCTGCTCTGCAAAGCCAGAACATTTTACTATTTCATTGATTGAAGAAAATAAGAACAACCCCAGGTTTCTCTTCAGCACTGTAGCTAGGCTGACAAAAAAGTCAGAGCTCTGTTGAGCCAACCATCCCTTGAGTAAGTTAACTAGTAATGACTTCATGAACTTCTTCACAAATAAAATTTTAACTATTATAGATAAAATTACTCAGAATCATTTCACATTTCACGTTATCTACAGCTATTTTCACTACAATTGATATTTGTTTAGTATTGTTCTCCAGTTGATCTTTCTGAGTTAACTTCAGTAATTACTACCTCGAAACCATCAATGTGTCTTTTAGACTCCCTTCCATTCTTACTCTGGATGGCATTACCTTGGCAAATAAAAACTGTAATTCATTATTATCAGGATGTCCTAAAAACTCCCTGAAAAGACTTCAGTTGATCCCAAATGCTGCAGCAAGAGTACAGACAGGAACTAGAAAGAGAGAGCAGATTTCTCCTATATTTTCTTCTCTTCATTGGCTCCCTGTTAAATCCAGAATTCAAAATCCTGCTCCTCACGCTGTCAGCGTTAATCTCGTTAAAATGATATTAACGCCATAACTGCATTAACGCAGCAAATCTCTGTTAGCCCATGGCATCACTGCTTCAAACTTTCCTTTTTAATAAAGAATATAGTTAGGGCTGGATCACGTGACCGTGAATCCTCCCTTAGTTATGCTGCAATAGGTGTAGGCTGCTGGGGGATTCCCATGATGCACTGAGTGTTTCTTTACTCACATGTGTTTGTACCTCTCTGCATTGAATCATTAGTTATCATTCATCTTTGGCTCTCTTCTACAGCATGTCTTTGTCCCATCTTCCTCCCCAACTGTCTGCCCCTCCCTTAACCTGGTTCTGCTGGAGGTTTCTTCCTGTTAAAAGGAAGTTTTTCTTCCCATTGTTGCCAAGCGCTTGCTCACAGGGGGTCATAGGGTTATTTTTTTGTTTCCTTTGTATTATTGTAAAGTCTTTACTTTACAACATAAAGCACCTTGAGGTTACTGTTGTTGTGATTTGGTGCTGTATAAATAAAATAGAATTGAATTCTGCGTCCACAGGTGTCAGTCGAGTCGTCGTCCTCACTGCAATCGGGGATGTGTTTGATGCGTCAGTCTCGTCTCTCCAGCGCGGCCACCACCGTCCTGGTGGGCGCGTCCCAGTACGAACTTCCCTACGACCCTGCGTGGGAGCTGCCTCGTGACCGGTAACCACGCCTTTTCTGCCCCTCGCCCCTCCCAATCTGCACCTGAGATTGCTGCAGCAATTGACATCAGGGCAAAGACTGCACTGTTATTTCTTCATCTGTTACATTCTAATGTAACCTGCCTGTCTCTGTGACCTTTGACCTATCACTAACACGACCAAACAACCAGCTTACAGACTGAGTTGGAGAGCTCACTGTCAGCTGCACAGCATGTTTCTGAAATTACGTCAGCCTCGTCTTCTCGGTCTGTCCTTAAGGTTTAAATATAATGAAAGTGAGCGTGAGATCAGCGTGCTCCTGTATCTGCTGACCGTTTGTTTGTCGTCCTCAGGCTGACTCTGGGGAAGCCTCTGGGCGAAGGCTGCTTCGGTCAGGTGGTTCTGGCCGAGGCCATCGGGATCGACAAAAACAAACCGACACGGGTCACCAAAGTCGCCGTGAAGATGCTCAAAGGTGAGAGAACTTGCAGGCAGCAGTTTAGGGTGAAAGATGCCCCCTGCAGCTGCCTCTTTGCAACCCACCTCCACCCTAGCTTCTCCATTCCAGCTTGTGTGTGTGCCCCTAATAAAATAAATGCAAATTACTTTATAAGGAAGTAAAGTTCTGACTGTCGTGGTGCTCAGTGAAGTCTCAGCAGAGCTCCAAATATAAATGTGGAAACTTGTGCAAGTGTGAGCTGCAGGGGGCATGACATTGAGGTTGTCGCTGAAAGATTACGTGTTGTTGCTGCGTGCAGCCGATGCCACGGAGAAGGATCTGTCTGACCTCATCTCTGAAATGGAAATGATGAAGATGATCGGCAAACACAAGAACATCATTAACCTGGTGGGCGCCTGCACGCAGGACGGTGAGCACCGCCGCGTCTGAGGTCTTTAAATTCCTGCCGTGTGACTATTTGCTATTAATGCGTTTCTTTCATTGTCCTGGGTTCGCCATGACCCGGAGCAGGTCCTCTCTATGTGGTTGTGGAGTACGCTGCGCAGGGTAATCTGAGGGAGTATCTGCGAGCTCGCCGGCCGGTCGGGGCGGAATACTGGAGCAGCTCCAGGCAGGCGTCACTGGGCAGCCTGGAGGTCAGGGAGCTGGTGTCGGCAGCGTACCAGGTGGCCCGAGGGATGGCATACCTCGCATCAAAGAAGGTCAGAGAGACTTTACATCATCAGGGCGCAGACTCTGCTCCTTTTCATGCTTGAACGATCTTGTGAACTCTGTGGGCATCGGTTTTCTTTTGCCAGTAAACACAGAGTGTCTGACGAGAAATCTGACACACGCAGTGCAGAAATATACTCACAGCCACTTTATTAGGTACACCCATCTCCATACTTTTATGCCTGGACTCTGCTGCTCAGAAGAATCGTGCTTCAGTTTAATTCCATTTCATTTAAGTAGCACCAAGCACAGTAACAGGTGCCTCGAGGTGTTTTATATTGTGAGATAAAGACCCTACAATTATAACTGATCATCATTTTTTTGTCTTGTGCTGGGTCTTGGTGCAAACTTACTAAAAATATGGAGCTGGATGAACTGAAGGGGTCTTGTGGGATTATAATATTATTTTATGCCATGTTAGACCCCTAATTAAAGATTGTGAATTATTATGTAGTTTTAGTTTGCATTATTCTCCTGAATTAGAAGAAGGTGATAACTATTACATTTGTTAAACTGATTTGCATTACATTAGACTGCTGATTTATTGTGAATGAATGATATTG
>NW_005187686.1:246828-247975 GCF_000239375.1 Pundamilia nyererei | reverse complement strand
GTGTGAGAGAAAGAATGTGAATGTTTAGGCTTTTATGATTAGGTGGGGCCACTAGAGGCTATAAGAGTTTGACCAATGCTCCACCATTTTGAGATCTGATGCTGTCTGCGTACAGTGTCCATCTCCCACACGTGTGATCATTAAATCATCGTTTGACTCAACCCGGCCGGACCAGTGTTGTTATTGTGGTTTTTCCTCTTGTATCCATCCCCAATATTTGAATCCGTAACAGTCTCCAGCCTTTATTCTTTAAGAATAAAAGGGGGAGGGGGGTAGCTGTGTTGTGAGTGCATTGGGTTGTCGGTTGAATTCTCGGTGTCATGATGTAAAGGCTGACCCTCCCCTGTGCTTCAGTGCATTCACAGAGACTTGGCGGCCCGGAACGTTCTAGTCACCGAAGACAGCGTAATGAAGATCGCCGACTTCGGTCTGGCTCGAGACATCCACCACATCGACTACTACAAGAAGACCACCAATGTAAGTTGGACAGACTTTTATTTTGGCGGGGTGAAAGCCAAAGGTGACAGGGTGCTGATCTTTGGGTTTGATTGTGTCCGCAGGGTCGGTTGCCAGTGAAGTGGATGGCGCCGGAAGCTTTGTTTGACCGAATCTACACACACCAGAGCGACGTGTGAGTCCTCTGAAGCCTACCGAGCACTTGAACCAAGACTTCCTCGTCCTGTGATTTTACAGCATTTTACGGCTTCCTGTTTTTTGAGCTCATCACATCATGTGTGTTTTTAAAATAATTTACACTGGTAGGGAGAAGCAGTCTCAGCAGAGATGCCTAGACCCCGCTCTGTCTTCCTCCTCCTCCCCAGTAGTGCTATGTGATACAAAGTAAATACAGGGCTAATATTACTGATGCCGATATATTTAACTTATAGAGGCAGCTGATGTCGGGGAGCGCGGTGCGTACTGATTTATGACAAACCATCAGCAGTTTGCGAAAAGATCATTAAATCACTGTGACTTTTACTTTCAAACTAAGAAGTTAACACAGTAAAACAGACCTTCTGGCTTTTATTTTGAAACTGAGCTGAATGTAGAGGTGTCTATCTCAGCGTCTGTAGTTTAACTGTGCTGCAGGCTGGAAACAAAGCGGACAGTCAGCACAGACGTGTTTCATAGCTCATGTTTGGAGTGT
>NW_005187686.1:236615-246803 GCF_000239375.1 Pundamilia nyererei | reverse complement strand
AGTACACCCCTTAAATTTGTTGAAATATTTTATTGTATCTTTTCATGGGACAACATTAAAGATATGACACAATGTAAAGTAGTTAGTGTGCAGCTTGTATAACGGTGTAAATTTGCTGTAATCTCAAAATAACTCAACACACAGCCATTAATGTCTAAACCACTAGTAACAAAAGTGAGTACAGCCCTAGGTGAAAATGTCCAAACTGGGGCCAAAGTGTCAATTTTTTGTGTAACTATCATTATTTTCCAACACTGCCTTAACTCTGTTGGTCATGGAGTTCACTAGAGCTTCACAGGGTGCTGCTAGAATCCTCTTCCACTCCTCCATCATGGAGGTGGTGGATGTTAGAGACCTTGTGCTCCTCCACCTTCCATTTGAGGATGCCCCACAGATGCTCAATAGGGTTTAAGTCTGGAGACATGCTTGGCCAGTCAAGTACCTTTACCCTCAGTTTATTTAGCCAGCCACTGGTCTTTTTGGAGGTGTGTTTGTGGTTGTTGTCATGTTGGAATCCTTCCTGTGGCCCAGTTTCTGAAGGGAGGGGATCGTGCTCTGCTTTAGTAAGTTACATGTTGGCATTCATGGTTCCCTCAATTAACTGTAGCTCCTCAGTGCCAGCAGCACTCATGCAGCCCCAAACAATGACAATCCCACCAACATGCTTGACTGTAGGTAAGACACCCTTGTCTTTGTACTCCTCACCTGGTTTCCGCCACACATCCCTGACTCCATCTGAACCAAATAAGTTTATCTTGGTCTTATCAGACCACAGGTAATCCATGTTCTTAGTCTGCTTGTCTTCAGCAAAGTGTTTGCAAACCTTCTTGTGCATTATCTTTAGAAGAGGCTTCCTTCTGGGACAACAGCCATTTGATGCAGTGTGTGCCGTATGGTCTGAGCACTGACAGGCTGACCCTCCGCGCCTTCAACCTCTGCAGCAATGCTGTCAGCATTCACACATCTATTTTTAAAAGACAACCTCTGGATATGACGCAGGGCACGTGCACTCAACTTCTTTGTTCGACCATGGAGAGGTTTGTTTTGACTGGAACCTGTCCTGTTAGACTGCCATATGGTCTTGGCCACCATGCTGCAGCTCAGTTTCAGGATGTTGTCAATATTCTTATAGCCTAGGCCATCTTTATGTAGAATAACAATCCTTTTTTTCAGATCCTCAGAGAATTCTTTGGCCTGATGTGCCATGTTAGACTTCCAGTGACCAGTATGAGAGAGTGTGAGAGCAATAACACCAAATTCAAGACACCTTCCAATTTGCACCTGAGACCTTGTAACTCTAACAAGTCACATGACACCAGGGAGGGAAAATGGCAAATTAAGCACAATTTAGACATTTTCACTTAGGGCTGTACTCACTTTTGTTGCCAGCGGTTTAGGCAATAATGGCTGTATGTTGAGTTATTTTGAGGGGACAGCAAATTGACACTGTAGTACAAGCTGCACACTGACTACTTTACATTGTATCAAAGTGTCATATCTCCTATGAAAAGATACAATAAAACAGGAAAATGTGAGGGGTGTACTCACTTTTGTGAGATATAGTATAATGGCCAAAAACACTTTAACATTAGCTGATGCTGACTCTCAACTCTCAGTCATGACTGATGTCATGACTGAAACATCACTTTCACCTCTGTGTGAGCCACTTGGATATTCTTTGTCTGTCTGAAGTACTGTGACCTCTGACCTTTGTGCCGGGTGTGTGTGAGGGGTTTCCTTCCAGCAGCATCGTGTTTGCAGTGTTTTCATGTACAGCTGTGAAGTAGCTCTACACGCACTGCAGCCTGCACAGCTCTGCTCAGTGCTGCTCATGTGACCGCAGGGCGACTAATCACAGCAGAGCAGGGAGGTGGCTGCAGACATGCCTGTTGTCTGATGAATGGGTACAACACTGAACAAACTTAAGTACTGATCTGATGCCAATACCTGTGTTGCCACCGATACTGTCGATACTTGGTCAGTCCGCCCGCCTCTACAGCCCGGCGTGTCCTGGGTCTGCACTGGGGTCTCCTCCGATTAGACCAGAAACTCATCATGAGGAGGCGTCCTGTTCAGATGCTGAACCTGCCTCCTTTTTATGTGGAGGAGCAAATCTGCTCTGAGCTCCTCCTGAACTCCCGTCCCTGGAGCCCCTCTGGAAGCTCATTCCCACGCTCGTGCTCACGGGTGAGGGCAGGAACGTAGAACGAGCTGTAAATCTGCAACTTTGCTCTCAAAGCTCGACACAAATGTCTGTCAATCACCCGCTTTGCTCTCCTCCGACTCGTGAAACTCATCCCAGCCTGGAGTGGACCTCCACCCCAGCAGAAGGTGATGTTAAAGCAGCAAGTAGCTGTTTGACAGCTCCGATCTATGGAGTGTGAAATTAGATGTTGGTGCTAAAGATCATGGGTTAATGTTTACATGTTTGATGGTTCAGATGTTGTCTTCAGCTGAAGCAGAGAGATAGAAATGGTGATATAGAGGAATAGAGAAATAGCTATTTAATATTTCAATTATTAATAAATGAGGATTTTTATGAGTTATTTTCATGTGACAGTTGGGAGAAAATTACAGAGCTGCTCGTTTATCTCTGTGTTCACAGCTGGTCGTTCGGGGTCCTGCTGTGGGAGATCTTCACCCTCGGGGGGTCTCCGTACCCCGGCGTCCCTGTCGAGGAGCTCTTCAAGCTGCTGAAGGAGGGACACCGCATGGAGAAACCATCGGCGTGCCCTCAGGAGCTGTGAGTATATCATCACATCAAACACTTCAGTCTGACACTTAAGCAGAGGAGCCGGTCATTCCTGGAAAACTCAGCAGAAGAGACAGCTTCATTAAATGCCAATATCTGAAAACATGAGACCTGGAGGATGAGCCGACTTTAAAAATCCAACATTTACCACTTTTATGCTCTAAATTCACTTGAAACTAGTCAAACAAGTATCTCCAGACAGCTGCAGCTAACAAACCTTCTGCCAAATCTGAAGGTCGCTTGTGTAGTCGCACGTGACTTCATGTAAATAAGGAAACACAAGTCAGAGACACAGCTGCAAACATCTGTGATCAAAAGAGGATATTTTGTTTTATTTGGTATTGTGTTCGTTGATGTGTTGATCCGACCTGCGCAGTAAAGCGTGTGTTGCATGGTCTCAGGTATCTGATGATGCGGGACTGCTGGCATGCCGTCCCGTCCCGCAGGCCGACCTTCCAGCAGCTGGTCGAGGATTTGGATCGAACTGTCTCCATCATGGCCAACCAGGTGACTTGTCGTTTCTTTGTTAAGGAGTAAAACCTGCAAATGTCCTCCACTTCAGCTGTTTCTCTTCAGTTGGTCCCTCTCGTTCCTCTTTAAACATTTAACTGATGGGTGGAGCACTCGCTAACCATCAGGAAGACTGAGACAGATATTTTATTATTTCTGTAAATTTAAAGTTATCTGTGAGCTCCTGTGAAATTTATACCACAGTCTGTGTTGGTTTCCTCTCATCTTAGTTGCAGTTGGCTAACGCAGAGCTGTGTGACTGCCTCAGTGCTGAAGCCTCTGCTGGACGTCAGAGGAACTGCAGCTTTGCTTTGAACTTTCAAAAACGTCATGATTGTATTCATTTATTTGAAGCGGCGTGGGTCTCTTGGCGAGAGAGCATTGATGTGACGTTTAACAAAGAAAAGTTAGAAGCGAGTTTTGGTGTCATGTGACAGAGCTAAAGTCTCCAGAGCTTCCACTTCCTGTTCTAACGTGTGATTCTGCCTCTGCAGGAGTACCTGGACCTGGCCGTCCCTCTGATCCAGTACACTCCGGTCCAGTACTCCCCGGTCAGCGCCTCCTCAGCTTACTCCTCCATCTCCACATAATCCTCCCGGGAGCCATTCTCCTTCCTGAATCATCTTCCTCCCATTTCCTGCACAGCGGTGGCGGTGGCGGCCCTGGGACGAGCTGCTTGGCTGCGGCCTGATGTGAAGAACAGCTGGACTGAGCTGAGATCAGGAAACAGCACGGACTGACGAGATGTCCTCAGTGTGAATATTGTACATAAAGTTTGTCTCATCTGAGAAACGGGACATGAAAGGGTCAAGGTGGGAGCGAGAGTCTGTATAAATGTATAAATGTGTAAAACTCAAATCTCCCTGATGCTCCTGAATGCCTCGTTTATGGATTTTCTTTCTTGGATCTGTAAAATAACTGATTAACATATTAAAATATCAGAGTTTTTAATGCTTTGTGGATTAAATGTGAGTTATTCTTTAGAATAACTTCATGAGCAGCTGTTTGTTTCCTCAGAAAGTGAAACGATGAGTCTAAGGAAGCACGGACATTAGAAAATGTCTCTGATGATTGATTTTTTTTTCTAGTCTTTGTTTTTCGTCATAATAACTAAGGTCAGCTTTAGTTTGAGCTGTAATAACTTTGATCACATCATCCTGGTGCAGACGAGAGGATCGGTTGCAAGCGCGTTCATAAATGGTTTCTTATAAAGTTCTGTCTGAATATATATTTGAATGATATTGGGTTTGAGATGGTGTGGCGCAGAAGGACGGCCTCAGAAGTGGAGGCCCCATTGATGAGGAGAGTCTTCATCATGGCTCACACAAACATGGTGTTTTGCTCCCACAGAGAGGAAACCTGATGGTGTTTCAGGTGCTTGTCTGTCTGCTTCAGCCTTTTTGACTGATGGGTGGATGGTGACACAGCCGGCTGTAGCTGCTAGCTGTCTGCTAACTTCACCTGAACTGGACCATGTTTGTGCTGTTGGAGCATTTTTAATGACATCATCTGATCAATAATATGGCAGCTGTGAGGTTACTGTACTAACAGACTGTCCAAGAAGGTGGAACCCCAGGTTTGCTGAGTAACATCTGAGGATTTTGATTGAATGTCACACTGATTAGCAGGTATTTATGTGTGTGTCATACACCTGTATAGTCTGTGGATTCAGTTTGTGTATGAAGATGAAAAGAGGTGGTGAACTTATAAAAGTGATCCTTTTCTTTGATCAGATGAGGAGATGGTCATGGTCATGCTTAAAGAGCTTATCTCAGGTGTGTGTAAGTGTGTCAATGATGGTGAGGTTACAAATACTGGGCTAAGATGAAGGTGGTGTAGGGTTTGCTTTAGTAAAGGCAACATTAGATCCTCTAATCATGCTTCAGTTTGTTCTTCATGTTCTGTATCATTGATCTGATCTTGCAACATTAAATATAACAGAGTAAAACTCTGACCTTAAACTTCATTCACCTCACCTGTTCTCTTGGGGTCTAACCCTCTCGTTTCACTTGTGCAGAGGCAGAAACTTCGGTAAAAACAGAGCGCTGTGTTTCTGGTTCCAGGAAAAGCCTGATGGAGGCTAATCATCCAGACTAGTGAGCTGAAGACCCATCGTTACCTTCAGTGACAGATGGCTGAGGGTTGCTCACATTACACCTGCAGGAGTGTGGATGTGACTCTGGGTTACCTGTGAACGAAGGTTCTTTCATGTGGTGTCAGAAAAATCAGGAAAACCAACATTTCACTGGGAAACAGTGATGAAGGACACCATAAACCATAAAGAGCAAAACATTCTCTGTGATTCAGAGTTTAATTGTATCTTCAACAGATGAAGATGTGATCAGCACCAGCCCTGTGGGCTTAGCAGGCCACAAAGTACAGCTTTGATATCGATATCCATCTTACTAATTTCAGTTTTTACAGAACAAATCAGCCTGAATGACATGACCACACTGTTCACGCTGTAGAAGGACTGCTATTGGTGAATGATCACCAGAGTAAAGCCCCACACTGAACTGATACCTCAGCCCTGAAAGGCCCAAGCACTCCCAAAAAGGGGACTTCAATCAAAAACAAAATAAAAAAGTGATTGATAATCCAAATCCATATTACCATTTTATTGAATTTATAACATGAAACCAGGTTGTTCATGTAAACAAGCTCAGTTATTTATTAGAAGTAGTGAAGTGATCATGTTGTTTAAAGGTCCTTACAATAAGCTCTTAATTCATCAGAATCAGAATACTGTAATAATCCCTAAAGAAATTAATGAAGAAACAACTGCAGACACAACAACATAAATTAGGCTGGACACTGCTGTAATACCAATTTAAACCAGAAGGTGTCAATGTAACCTCAATATAACCTATTGAGAGAAGTATTTCTCACTATAAGATTTGACAAAATAAGTATTTAGCATGACATTTTGGGGATTTTACTGGCTTCACAGCTTGTGTTTCCTTGCAGATGTTAAATGTAACATATGAGCTAAATTATAAACTTCACGTAAACAACCACAAAAACACCACAGAATCAAAGGACCTGCCTCCCCACAGGAACGAGCACACATACAGTCATGCTTATCTAAGAAGTCCAACAGAAGCAGCAGGGAATCAATCACTGCTGTGATCAGTGAAGCAGTTTCCTCCAATAATCAATAATATCTGTGATCAGAAGTCGATGAATGTGCTGTTCTTTAGCTACCTACCGGTAGGATCTGCTGCAGATCGATATCAGATCTCTAATGCTCTCTTTACATTTTAAAGAGTCCTGAGAATGAGACTTTGGACGAATGTGGGTTATTGGGTAATTATTGATTATTGATTACTGGTATAAATGCTGTCAGTAAAGTGGTAATCAATGAGAGGATCATTCAGTGTTTATGAGTTTCCTTTAGTAATCTGTGAGGGTGATTTTAAAAAAACACGATGCACAGTAAACAAAGTATCAAATGAAAGATTTATTCTTATAACACATGTCATTACACATAAAGGAGCCAATGTGAAAGAGGTCAAATGTAGTCAGAAAAGAGCTGCAGAATCCAGATCAGCGAAGCACAAACCTCCATCCATCCACCAGCAGCTACACAGCAGGAGGCTTCAACGCTCAGGTGAAGTCTGAAAAAAGTCTGCAGAAATGACTGCAACTGTCTGAACTTTGGGCTCACATGGATGACTGTGCTGAGATTATTATCTGAAACTCTGAACATCCACCACCAGAACTGAAGATAAACAACAGACTTTTTAACAGAACTTGAGAGGACCACTGACATAAACTAGGTCCAGTACTGACATGTGTGGGCTGAAGAGCAGTGGACTGGAGAAGACCTCTGGAGGAGCCGCAGCGATGCTTCTGCAGAGTGAAGCGAGGAAAAAAGCATTTAAAACCAGATCTGCTCGCTTCACAGAAATCTCACAGCTGAGGGCTCCCTCCTCTGAGAGATGGCGCTCTCTGTGTAAGGTATGATAAGCTCGGTAAAGAGAAATGCCATTTTGGGGGGGGAATTACCACCTCCATTAAAATGTAACAAAAGGTTCCCAACCATCGTGAAACCATAGGGGAAAGCGTCAGCAGTGCTTTTCCCTAATCCCTAACGCAGTGTTTGCTAAACACTGAACAGGTCGGCCCACAGATCAGTGTTTGAGTCAGGACCGATCCCACCCCAATGCAAACATCAGGTAAACAGAATCGCCCTCTGGGAAATAATCGTTGCACACCTTCTATTATACAGGCATCCATTAGCAATGTTGATGTGATGTAGCTACCAATGATTGGTTATTTCTTTCTAATTGGTAATTAGTTTGGGTAGTCTGTAAAATTAACTCATAATAAACTAACAGTCCTTATTTAATATCTTGTCTTTTCTAAAAATTAGGCCTTTGTTTTCCGCCATTACCAAATTACAACACAAATAATAAGCATTTAACATCTAGCTTCCTGTCTGCCCGTGTATTTTATAATAGACGAACTACAGCATCAAAATGACTTGATTTGGGAGGTAACCAGCATGTGGTTAACATGAAACCCTAACCATAATCCTACCCAGAAGCAGCTCACCAGAGACCAGGTGGGCATGAACAGGTGAACAGAGAGAGATTAGGTCACATACCATCGATCACTATGAGCCATACAGTGTGACGAGAGACTCCTTCAGAGTTGCTTGCCAGGCAGGTGTACTCTCCAGCATCAGCCAGAGTTACGTTTCTCAGAGTCAGCAGTGATTCTACCTCATAATCCATCGCATTCAGATCCTCATCCTGTGAGGGAGAGGGACATGGATATCACCCAAACATGTTTCACTCAAAAGGTTCCAATCAAAGCTGGTCGATACAGCTCTAAACACTGGGTCAGGAGTCTCAGAGAACTTTAAGAGTGTGACACTAAAGGCCAGTTTACGCCAGTTAGTTTACTTTTCTTTTAGTATGGGACTAGACTCGGTCCATGTGTGGGAAAGGAAAAGAAGGAAAAGTAATCCCGTGGTTTAGTGGCATATCGTGGTGATATGCAGGTAAGAGCGCAGTAAACTGTAACACATTATACAAGTCTTAACTTCTACCCATCCATCATCTCTGGAACCCTCCTGAGCCGAGACATCCTTCAGAGGGAGTTCTTTTCCACCACATTTGTCTGCACTCTTATGCCTTTGGTCCAAGGCCACAGCTCATCATCACAGATCATGGTAAAAATATAGATTACAAGTAAATCAACGGCTTTACCTTCACCCAGCACAGCAGACATTTCACCAAACTCTCTATGAATGCCCTACTTCACTTTACTCTGGTTTGGAAGGAAACTAACCAGAGTGGGCAATCCAACATCTTCTGGATAAAAACTGTTGCGTCAAATTTGGAGGTGCTGATTCTCATCCCTGCCTTCCTGATGAATCTGAATTTGAGCAAAGAGGTGGAGTCTTTGCCAGTACACCAGCATAGCATCTGACTGCTAATAGGTGATTTGTCACCCTTGTCCCCTCACCTTCCTCTACAGAAACGGTGGAGGAAGGTGACCCCATTTAAGGTCAGCAGCTGATCTTTGGATGGTTTGAGAGCGACTAAATGTCCTGCTTCATGGCTTCACCAACATGTGAGTTTTTGTCTTAGTGACACCCAAAGCTATACTCTACCCTCCCATACATGTCAGCTGCCTCCAGAGGCTCACAAGCTAACTAAAATTTGATAGGACTCCTTCTACTGCATCTCTGGTGTCCACCAGGTGGTTTGAGGGTTGATGTTGCAGCTCCAATAAGACACCTCT
Source organism: Pundamilia nyererei (assembly GCF_000239375.1). Lineage (NCBI taxonomy): Eukaryota > Metazoa > Chordata > Actinopteri > Cichliformes > Cichlidae > Pundamilia > Pundamilia nyererei. Next base: position 237,787 of record NW_005187686.1, on the reverse strand, counting down.
TTAATAGAGAGGTTTAAGCCCAAATGGGATAATTTAATAGAAATTGTTTATTTGGGCTCAGTGTCCCATCCTCGAAATACCATTTTAATTCTGGAGGTTGCAACTGTCGATCTTCCTGACTGTTGCCTATAAATGTTTTTTGTTTTTTTTTTATGTTTGAATGTGTCAGGCCTGCCCGGTACCCTCCCTAGCCACAAAGCAGATGACAGCTCAGCTCCAGTCTTCACTCAAGTGGTTGCAGATGTGATGACAGAGAATGTGCATCTTTGGAGCTGGAGCTGCAGTTCCCATTCATTTTTTCTGCCTGTTACACTCATGCACAAAAACTACGAGCTTGGGTTTAGAAAAAGATCACGGTTTGATGACGTTAACCCTTACCCCACCATGGACCAGAATAACATTAATCTAGCTTCAAAACACTTTGGAGACATAAAATAATTCTAACATAAGCCTGTAGTGCTGCCTGATTGTGGTGTACGTACTTTGGGAGGACGAACAAAGGGAAATATTTCTATGTCTTCTTTGCTGCCATTGATCACGATGTGTTTGAACCACCGTATGTAAGGCTGTGGGTCACCCATCACTGCGCACACAAGCTCCACATCACTACCAACAACAGCGATCCGGTTACCCTGCAGCCCAGCATGCAGGTCTGGCTTTTGAGGAGAACGCTCTGTAACAAAACAAGGTTTAAGGTTAGCATGATGCAAGATCATACAAACGACTAATGTCCACAGAGAGCAGGAGGAGACCGATAGCCATTCTGTTTGCCTGCAACATGAGGATGTTTAGTCTGGATAAAGTCTTTATGAAACTCTGTACGTTTTGTAGTTTACTGACAATATGTTTGTCCACTTAGTAAGTACTTAGAAAATGCATTAATGTTATTACTAAAGCTCACTGTGCCATAGTTTAGTGATATTGACTTTTTATGTGGTTATATTTGAAATCTCAGATTTGGAGGGAGTTCTGTGTTTCTTTCACATGGTCACATTTTAATGTTAGGTGTATTTGATATATTGTTGTTGACTTTGTTCAGTGAGCTTTAATGCGGTTTAAACAAAGAATACGCTTGGGACACCTCTACAGCAAATCAGCACTTTATTCACTCCAACATTTCCACTCTTATACTTCTCAAAGTGCTGTAATTTTATTTTTACTTGTTTTTTTTT
>NW_005187686.1:233661-235221 GCF_000239375.1 Pundamilia nyererei | reverse complement strand
CCCGCTCCAGCAGGCCGCAGAGAATGGGGGTGGGAGAAGACTCCAAACCTCCCTCCACCCGCTCATTGTAGTGTTGATGCATATGTGATCTAAGGTGCAATTAAAACCCAGGAGGGCATGGAGCTACCTGCCATTTATTTTTACTTGTTAAGGCCAAACCGCCTCCATCAGTCATACAACCTCCTTGATGGTGTGGGCGGTTGTACAGGACCAGTGAAAAGTTCGGACACACCCACCGAAGGTCAGCGTTATGGTCGACACACACAGTCCAAAGTACTGGAACCATCTGGTTTTTGCAATAAAGCATGCTGTATGCCGTGTATACATGCTGCAGATAATCTTACCAATTACATTCAGCTGATAGGTGTGTTGGAGGGTCCCGTGTCTATTCTGCACCACACAGGTGTAGTTCCCTTCATCAGAGGGAGCCACTGACTCCTTTATTAGAGTCCATGTGTGGTCTCTGATCTGCAAGATTAAAGAAAGATACAGAAAGGGTGAAGTAAAGCTTTACAAGCTGAAGTTGTTTCTAGAGGCCTTTGACTCGTTGGTCCATCCTGACCTCTTTTCCGTTCTTGTACCATCGCAGGGCAGGAAGCGGCTTTCCTGTCGCTTGGCAGTGAAACTTCACCGTCTTCCCGACAGGAACTCTGTAGATGTGTCTCTTGTCTGGCCTCACCCACTGCGGTGGCAGTGATTCTGAGACAACATAAGGAAAACATCATGATTAATACTGCATATGCATCTTTCCAACACAAAGACTGAAACTAAGAGGATCAGCTTGAGGGTTAGCATGCAGCTTCTCACTGCAACATTCCCCGGGTTGTCCACTTTTCTTTAAGTATTATTCAGAGGATTTCACAATTAAAGGGCGTCATTTAAAAAAAGGTGCTCATGGATGTGCACAGGCTGAACCTTTGCACATAAAAGAGAAATCCATGTATTTTCCCGTGATAAAATGATCAATAAGTCTATCATACTTGGTTAAAACAAATCTAGATTATATATCATCCAATATAAAGGTAGTGCTAGAGACCAGTGGAGACCTTGCTCACTTCAAATGCTTTTGTATTAATCTAATTTTAATTTTGATCTCTGGCTCTCTTCCACAGTGTGTCTTTGTCACGGCAGATAGCTGCCCCTCCCTGACCCTGGTTCTTCTGGAACTTTCTTCCATTTAAGAGGGAGTTTTCCTTCCCCTTGTCACCAAGCACTTGCTCAAAGAAAGTTGTCTGATTTTGGGGGTTTCTCTGTATTATTACAGGTCTTACCCTACAATATAAAGCACCTTGAGGTGACTGCTGTTGTGATTTGGCACTTCTTAAATAAAATAGGATTTAATTGAAATTAATAAGATAATAATTTGTAAATAAAAAAAATAAAAAAAATTACACATAACATATAATGTAATTGCAAGGAGGTATTTCTGTAGTCTATTGATACTAGATATTGGAAAAGGGGTGGGATTAAATAAGCTTATGCTTCTTCCTGCTCCTTTTTGAACATGGACGTTATTTGGAGTTGTGGTTGCTCGTTTTCCTTTTGTTTGCTTTGTTCATT
>NW_005187686.1:207371-214330 GCF_000239375.1 Pundamilia nyererei | reverse complement strand
CTCCCTTTTAACAGGAAGAAACCTCCGGCAGAACCAGGCTCAGGGAGGGGCGGGGCCATCTGCTGCGACCGGTTGGGGTGAGAGAGGGAAGACAGGATGACTTTAGGTGACTGTAACACATCTGCAGCATCATTGAAAACAGAGGGCGCTCCACTCACCCTCTGTGCAAACAGCTGTTCAGTCTATCTGTGTTTGTTAACAGGATCAGAGTGTGCTGGCTGTTGAAGGTCAGAGGCCTTTGAATCATCTCCTTTTGTTTAACCTCTCACTGATATGAACTGATCTCTTTGCTTTTACTGTATTTATTTTATTTTTATTGTACAGTGTTTCATCTGTAAACTTACTGAGAGGCTTCGTGCAGATGTTTGTGTGGCTGGGATCTCCACTGGAGTCTTTGGGTTACTGTTATGTTGTTCTGCACGTCTTAAATCTGACAGACTTACTGTCTGTGATTATAACCAGACAATCAAACAAACTCCATCAGAGCTGAAATAAAAAGGAAACTTGAAGCTAAATAAAATAATAATAATAATAAATATTAGAACATAATAACCCTGGTTTAATGAAAGCGGAAAGCCACACCTCTGTGTGACATATGTTTAATTCCTTATTGAATATAAGAATATATAACATTATCAGCACAACACAGAAATACATTAATGGCATTTATGGCATGATTTAGAGAAGCTGGACTCACCGTGTATTTCTTTATTTGTTTTTACATTTATTATAGCTTTCACTTTGTTTTCACTTTCATGTAACTTTAATATTTTATTTTTAGTTAAATGATGGAGCAGAGCAAAAGCAAACAGCCTGACTGAGCACTGGTGGGGTCAAAGGTCACAGCAGTGGTACCTGTATTCATTCATGCAGCAGATGACTCACTGTCAGTGGAAACAGAGAGGACTGACACGTTAGTTCGTCCTGGGATTTAGGCTCCAACCTTGACAGAAGTGTCCCGTAGCACGTCTACGCCTGAACCAGCGGCTCTAGTTATGGTTAAAACCCTGGTGGTGTGATTACAGATGCCCCCTGAGGGCGGGACGAGGGTCGTCCATTTACTGTAAGAGAAACACGGAGATGAAACGCCTACACAAGGTCATATTTACTCTGGAGTCCCTGTTTACTCAGTGACCACAATCAGCCAGGCGGTCTCTATTAAATACACTCATTATATAACAGTGCACTTTATGCGTTTTCACTAATAGGGACAAAACTGTAAATTAATTTTAATGCAAAACCTATGACTGTTACAGTTGCTCCCTCAATAACAGCAGGTGGGGGCAACTATGACACTAAAAATACATCATATTAAAGCAGCATTACTCACAGTATTCACAGTACTTCAATAGTACCTAATAATGTAACTTTAAAATGTTTCGCTGGTATTCTTTTACATTTTTGAGCAGGATTAGTATCATCAAAGGGCCACGAATGCAGATATAGCACAACAAAGGTCAAATCCACATGAACAAATCCAGAAACAGACAAAACAAAGTCCAAAATCCAAAGGAAGCGGAGAATACTGGAAATTCCAGGAGTGGAAGGTAAACACAGAGGGAACACGCTGAGCAGGAGCAGGAAGTACACATCGAAGCTTCTTCTAGTGTGTTTTTTAGACACTAGCATGTGTCAGTTACCAGTATCCTGTGCCCTCATTGGTAGTTGCTTGAATTGTTCGCCTTGAAGTTGAGTTCTTGGGACCCGCCCACTTTGCTTTGGCAGAGTTGTTGTTTTTTTTAATCTCGTATGTGCTGAACGTCACTGACTGTCTGTGATTGCTGGTCTCTACATTTCTGTGAGTCATTTCCTATTTGGGAGCAGCTTCACAGTTTTCTCTGAGCCGTTGTCATTTGATCAGAAAACACTGATCCCGCGTCCGCTCCCTCCTAATACCAGAGATGTCTTTGGGAGTGTGAAGGAGCACTAAATAAAAGTAAAAATACCACCGCATTTGACCTTATGTTACATATTTTACTGTATTTTATCTGAATGTGAGCTGTGCTGCTTTCCTCCTGCTCTCTGGGCTTGCTCCACTTTCCTATTGGCTGCCCTGCAGCCAATCAGATCCCTCCAGGGCCTTTCTAAGCTGTTTGAAGGTGAATTGCAGGGTCTTACATGAGAATGATCGTATAAACAGTAAATACAGGACCGGTATCACCAATCATTTAAACTTGAATGAATCTGTATAGCTTTAAATGTGAATACTGAATAAACATAAACACTTTTTAATGGCACTGCATGACATGCTTCTGTTGTTTTAAACATTCTGTATAAATAAAAATGGCCGGCTGTTGCGTGTCACACTTTGTTGCTTTGTGATTTTGAACGGCATCATCTTAGCTCAATAACGATTCCTCCTGAACTGTCGGGCAGCTGAGGTTCAGGTTTGCAGCTCTGCTTTGTTCTAGTTTATTCAATGGCCTTAAGTTGAGGTTCTATTTTTTTGTTGCCCTTCCTGAACTCATTCCAGTGTCAATAAAAGGTTTCAAACTGACCCAGAACGATTCATGTTTCTCCACGCTCAGCACTGTCACTCTACCGAAGCCCCGCCCACCCAGAGGAAGTCGGATTCATACAAGAACATGACAGGAGCCGAAAGCCATCACATCACATTGTTTATTTCTAACACAGAACCAGAGTCAGCACAGATGAGCAACACGGAGTAAATGAGCTCCACGGCCAGCGTGAGAGCATCTCCTCACCTCCGCGGCCTCTTGTCCTCCTGCATAAATTAACTTAATAAAAATAAATATGCATTATAATAATAAGTTGCTTTTATAGTCAGTCGGTGGCTGGACTGATGTTTGTGTAGTCAGGGCTGGCTGTGTGTTTATATCAAGCTGCGTCAACTACTCGTGGGCTTTAACTCCGTCTTCTTCCTCCTGGCTGTCTACGGACCTCCTGGCGAACAGGTGAGTGGGGTCTCGGCCTCTGAAGCCCGGCTGGATGTTGAACACGGGCATGTTCCTCCAGCTTGAGGGGTTATTGTAGGCGGCTGAGCTGGATTCTGCGGTGCAGGGTTTGTTCTGGATGAGCTGGAGGAAGATTTCCATGTCGGGGCCCAACCGGGACACGATCCCGGCCCTCACCGCCGCCACCGTCTGCTCGTCGCAGGCCTGCAGCGTCTGGAGCAGGGTGCTGTAGTACCTGCAGGCCAAACAGACACATGTTCATCTCAGACCTTGGCCTTCTGCTTGACAGTTTCAGATTTGCATCAAAATTTTACAGTACAAAATTTAAACATTTATAATAAGTGGTGTAAAAGTTTAGTTTCATACATCAAAAAAAGTTTTTAACGGCTGAAGATTTCTTAAAAATTGTCCGTCGACCCATTTCGGGCCTGTTTTTTCTGCACATTGAGACTGAGGCCATGTTTGAACATGAATATATCAAAAACTATCAAAGATGAAAGCCTGAAATCGTTATCTAAATAATACTAAAACACAACACAGAATACGTCTGAACATTAGATTCTTAATTTAAAAAAAAAAATCTAATTCAATAACACAATTGAACAAATATCACAAACTGTAAGAAGAAAAAGAAAGTTCTGGAATTTCCAGATGAAACTCAAATTATAACTGAGAAATAACTTTAATGTAAAACGAATTCTTTGTTAGTGAGTAATACAGTTCACAAGCATCAGGAGTCGCCCCTCAGCAGGCTTCTGGAAGGTGTCCAATCAGAAGAAAAAGGGCTTTTTTAAGAGTTCTTAAAGAGACAGGAGCTAATATAATGATTCCTCTTAAACTTGTTCTTAAGATATTTTTACGTTCTTACAACAATATTTTTAATTGCCACCACTATACAAACATCACATGAAGGTTTTACTCCAGGCTCCACTTAACAGTGTCCACAGTAAACTATATAGTAAAAATGTACAGTATGAAAAAACAGTGGTCAGCAGCAAATATGTACCATGCAACAGCACGTGAGAGGACAGATGGGACTCTTGAATACCATGTCTGTCAAACCACACACTGAAATTTACTGTATGAGCCCAAAGTTCTCTAAGAACTCCTCCCTAAATGTCCCCCTTTTATAACTGGCCATCCTCCAGAAACTAGCTGAGGGGCAGTAGCATGTACTTTTTAGGTGTAGCTGCAACTTTACTTTAAGGCCAATTTTATAATTATAGATTTATAAAACATGCTACGAAGCTAAATTAGGTACCATGTATGTTATCGTGCTATTGCTTTAGCATCTCCACTCTAAAGCAGGTGCGAGCATTGCCTCGCCATTTTGTATGTGTACTGGGTGCTCACCTGTTGGGAAAATGAGTAGGCACCTGCACCACCTCTCCAATGGCGTCAGGGTTAGTCCTAGCCACAGTGCAGATGTCCAGGCTGGTGTAGCACTCTTCTTGAACCTTTGATGAGATGGACAAACACTGACTTAGGATCATAGAAGCACTTTCTCCTCTCCTGTAACCTGCTAACCTGCAGAGGTAACAGGATGCTACCACACTAAAAGGATGGGGTTAAAGCTAACAGTGATACAGGTGTTTTCATATATAAACTGATGGAGACACTGAACAGGTTAGCCTGGTTCTGCTGGAGTTGTCTCCAGTTAAAGGAGAGTTTGTCTTCCCCACCTTCACCAGCTGCTGCTGTGAGACATTCCTTGGGATTTTTAATATCTATATAATACGGAGCTTTAACTTCATGAGCAAAAGCTAAATAAAAAAGAACTGAAGTGATTTTTATAAGGCAGCATAGAAGTTTGTGAGCTGGCAAACCTCAGCGATCATTCTCTGGAAGATGTTGCAGCGGCGGATGGACTGGAAGACTTTGCCCGAAATTCCCTGAGACATGCAGTGCAGACTCTTCTTGACGAACGTCTTACCCTGTGGAGAGAACATTGAGGTCAGACGACAGGTGGAGGACAGGTGGAGGACAGGTGGACAGTAAGTCACTAACCTCGGTGTTGAAGCTTGCGGCGGTGTGCAGGAACAGCTCGCAGAGCTCGTGCATCCCGTCGGTGTCGCAGGTGGAGTTTTCCAGACAGGAGAAGAACCCACAGCCGACGGTCACGGCGCCGCTCAAACATCTGGCCACATCAGCTGCAAACACACAAACATGCTTCACACTGGACTCACAGAGCTTTCCAGATGATTGACCCATCAAGCAGTCGCATATGGGACAGATGTGACTTGAATATGATGCAAACAAATGGAAGGAAAATATGATTTGAATAGAAAAAAGTGACGCATAAATTATGTTTTTACAAATAGGGAGGACAGGAAGTTTTCTAAAGTTATCAGTACTCCATACTGGAACTGAGATGATCACCCCCCCACCCCTTCAAAAAACAATACATGAGTCCATTAATGGTCACTGATCAAACTTCAGCTTTCTTTTAAAAGACAGTTTTTATGCTAATAATACTTCAACGACAGACAGAAGTGAGAGGATGAAGAGTGATGAAGAACACCTGCTGCTGTGTTTAGAAGATTTAAAGCCAATAACCAATCAAATATCAGCTTATTGATCCGGTAATAATCAGGTACAGACTCCAAACATTAATGCGTTCACTGCAGTACTTGTACTTGTAGCAGACTACTGTGAGTGCAGTAACACAAGTACTCACTCGGGCTGTTGGCGGAGAAACGGGCCCGGCGGGGAGCCGCCTCTTCCGGCAGAGGCTCGAAGGCGGAGGAGGAGCAGAGGAGGAGGAGGAGGAGCAGAGCGGAGCCGCGGAGCATGGTGCCTCACACTGAGGATAAAGATGAAGCAGCAGGAGGAGGAGGTGCTGTGTGTCTGCTGTCTCCAGCTGAGTCTCCTGCATTTATACACAGTCAGCGGGGCTCGGACCAATCAGAGCGGAAGGTTTCGGTTGGGGGGGCTGTTAATGGTTTATTGAGGAGTAATGAACTTGCGGAGTTAATTGGTTATTTCCACACGCAGAGGAGGAATTTCCGAGCAGCAGTGAACTCAGCGCATAAAGTTTGGACTTCAGGTTTGATTTAATGTGACAGAAACTCTCCTGAGCTCAAGTGTCACCTCAGCACACCTGAACATGAATATGGTGTCAGGTACAGCAGAGCTTTAACATGATAACATGGGGTCAACTGATCGGAGCGAACAGCTGTTCACATTGTGGAAGGTTAAATGAGCCGAACCCTCCACCAGCACTGCTGCATTCATACTTTTAATTCAATGCTGCAAAAATATTAAATAAATATTATTTCAATATTGGAGACTCAGACGGACTCCCGGCAGGTCAGCGACAGCCTGTGCCTGTGGTAGTCCTGAACCCTGAATCTAAACACCGAAGATCAACATCCGGAGGTTCACCTGTGTTTACATGTCAACACGTTCTCACGTGTGACGCATCAGAATAAAAGCATCAGGATAAACGAGCCTAATGTCTCCTATCAACTCGGGATAAGGTCACATTCACGAGGTCAGCCTCGCTCACTCTAACACTAACGGTGGAATTAAAGCGGAAAGTTTCGCTATGCTGCTGCTGTGACGTGACTGTGATGTGTTATCTTTACCGTGGGAAGTGGATGTGTTTAATTCCTGTCACGTTTCCAGATTTCCTGTGAGAGAAAACAAACAAGCACGCACTTACACACCGACACACACAAACTAGGATCGAGAACTGGAGTAAAGTAAAAGTACTTAGTACTTGCTCACAGGTCTGTCCAGGTACATTTCGCAGATTTTTGAATGGAGTCTGGTGGTCCCGTCCTGGTCGTCCTGATGCTGAAGCTTAGCCTACTTTCTGTTTTGTCCTTCAGTTTAAAACAACATGAAAACATTTATGAGCACTTTATTTTTAAAAAAGACATCATTCACCTGACACTTATTAACCTTTATGTTATTTAAATAGATTTTTACTGGTAACCTATTATTAATGATGAGAGAGGTTTTATTAGACACAGCTGAGCGTTTTGCATTTTGGCATAATTTGTGAAACTTGAAATTGCTTTAGTACTGAATGGTAAAAAT
>NW_005187686.1:204854-206992 GCF_000239375.1 Pundamilia nyererei | reverse complement strand
TTAAAAAGATGAGTTTGTAGCTGTTTTTAAAAGCGACCACTGAGTCCACAGATCTCAGGCTCAAAGGGAGAGAGTTTCACAGTCTGGGGGCCACAGTTACAAAAGCTCTGTCACCTTTTGTTTTCAGCCTCATGTGTTGGACAACCAGCAAGCCCTGATCACATGACCTCAGGGACCTGCTGGGAATGTATGGATGTAAAAGTTCACTGATATATGTTGGTTTTTGTCCATGCAGAGCCCTGAAAGTCAAGGTCAAAACCTTAAAGTGGATTCTGAATTTAATAGGGAGCCACTGCAGCTGGATCAGTAGGGGTGTGACATGGAAGTACTTGGAGGACTTGGTCAGAAGTTTGCAGCAGCGTTCTGAACAACTTGCAGATGCTCCAAAGAGGCTTTACATAAACAAGTAAACAAAGAATTACAATAATCCAGACGAGATGAAACAAATGCATGAATGACAATTTCTAATTCTGAGCCTGATACAATGGACTCAGCTTAGCAATGTTTCTCAGGTGATAAAAACAGGAGCGGACCAGAGATTTAGTCAGAGCTGAGTCAAGAGTTACACCAAGGTTCCTGACAGGTTTGGCAAATGTAGCAAGTGGGCCCAAGTTTGTGTATCTTTATCGTGATCTGTTGATAATCTAATCAGATTTCAATAAGCAATGTGCTGTTGATGAGGAAATTATATTTAATCAGGTTTTGTGTATAAAATCAATCATGTTATTGTTTTCACCAGCAGCCAGTCGCCGTCCCTCGTGAACCTGGTTCTGCTGGAGGTTTCTTCTTGCTTGAAAGGAGTTTTTCCTTCCCGCTGTCGCCAAGCTCTTGCTCTTGGTTTCTCTGTGTTATTATAGGTCCTTACCTGACAGCACGTCTCAAACTGAAGGCTGCAGGCCAAATGTGGCCCACCACATTGAGAGCTTCTGCATGATTGTCTTAAAATAAGTTTACTGTTTTCTGCTTAAAAGCGTATCAATGCATTTTAATTGTTTGAATCCCAATGCCCCCGGTACCAGGGCGAGAGGGAGAACATCTGGTTTAACGTGATGTATTGCCAGATCTGTTATTTAAATATAGGTATGTGTGCCATCCACAGAAATGTCAGAATCTCATCTAAAAACTCATGAAACCATTTTAACTTGGTTGATAATTGATGCATCATAATGAGAGTCAGACGTGTTTCACTCAGTAATCAATAATTAAACTTTTATTAAAGACGAGAAAAGCACAAGGGAAAAAAAACCTATACACAGCAATCATGAAACATGTCTTTAAAGTGAGAACCAGTGAAAACAAAGACCTTCATTTCATTATTTGATTATCCATAAAAGCAGAAACCACGGACAGGTGATCAGAGGTCTCTGCTCCTCGTCTTGTTCGTCTGAAGTGCTCGGCTTCTCTTTTTTGGATCTAGTTAAACTCGCTCTTTGTCTCATCAGCGTTTTGTGGGTGGTGTGGAAAAATCGACGTGTCTTATCAGCTCCCACGTTTAGATGGAGGCACGCTTGACCAGAGGAACCAGTGAACCTGCACGGCTCTGCTGACTTCATCAGCACGGAGGTCAAAGGTGCTGATAACCATCTGCACCCATCATGCTTCATCAACTCCCCCCACGGAAAACCTGCTGCCATAAAAACGGCAGCACTTGAGAGCAGCCCCTCACCTGAGCGTGGCCCTGAACACCAGGAGATTTATATTTTATATGGGAGCTTTGGAGAGTTTGGGGGAGTTATGGAGACTTCCGCATCAGCAGTGTGATTTCTTTTTCAGAAAAACTGAAATAAGTTTTTCTGGAAAGTTTTTAAATAGGTACAAAAATGCCCATAGATGTGAAACAGGTGCAAGGTTTATATTTCATTTGTCAGGAGGTTCAACAAAAACTCGGGTGTGTGAATTTTCAGGCTTTGCTCACTCTTTTCTCACTCTGTTCCCAGGAAACAGAGAGCAAGGTCAGAGGTCAGAGTAAACTGTCTGCTGTCTGAAGCTTTGTTCTTGTGTTGTACACAGTCTGATGTTCTCATTCAGGGCAGGGATGAAGAGGAGGAGGAGTAAAAGGTTCTTATGAAGCCGCTCTACCTGAGCCTCACTCACAGCAGCAGCTGCTCTGTGTGTAAGCGCTTCCTGTCTGATGCAGT
>NW_005187686.1:196268-204266 GCF_000239375.1 Pundamilia nyererei | reverse complement strand
ATTACAACTGGATGAAGAGTTTCTGACAGCGATCTAAAAATGAAACCAATTTTCACAAGATGTTACCGTTTCTGGCTTTAATGAAGAAGTTTCGGTCTGAGAACCAAGAGCAGCATAAAGTAAACCCAGCCTGCAGTCCGAAGCTTCGTCTCCAGCTTCACTAACAACATCATCGTGTCAGAGATCAGAGCCGGTTCTCTGAGATGATCAGCTGATGCTGTTGTTTCTGTCGGTCAGATCCTGCTTTGAGCTCAGCCTGATTTTAGGTATCGAAGGGCAGTATTAAAAATAGTAGCGAGTGTAGTAAAGCTGTCACAGGCCGATGTTCCTGCTTCATTCACTGCTGCCACAGTGACCGGGGAACAGTGTTTGTAGGAGGCTAGGCGACCTGATTTCAGGGGTATTCTTCACTAATTATACTCATCCCCCCGCGGGAACATGTTTCCATACAGTCAGGTCGCTCTTCATCTCAGCTTCACTTTGTTCAGCTAATTGTGGTGCGTCGTTTACTCCGAGGAGTAACCTCAAACTATACCACGTCCCGAGGGAGGTGCGGCTTATTGTTTGATTGGCATCCTTTCACATAAATATGTGGATGCTAACCGAGCATCAAAGTCACACTTCAAGCTGAAGAAGGAGAGGAGTGCAGAAGAGGTGAGGAAGAGCGTTTGGAGGTGAGGAAGAGCTGGAACTTTCAAAGGCAGATAATGTGTCAGTGAAACAATCCTGTGATGTTTCTCAGAAACTTTTTCATCCACCTGGGCTTTACCTGAAAGTGTGTCACAGGGCTAACAGTGTTATTATGGGAGGATCATTATCTCACCCGCCCCCCTCCTCTGGATGCCCCCTCCTGTCTTTTCTGGTTGCAGTCGAGTTCTGGTTCCCACACCGAGGAGCTTCATCGCTCAGACTCTCTGTCCCTCTGCTGCTTTCTCTCCCTGCCGGGTCAACCTCAGCGTCTGAAGGGCCAACGCCACACCCAACAGGTAGGTGAAGAGCAGCATCTATCTCTGATTTGGATTAAAACGCCTGAATCTAAGCCATCATAGATGGTAACCCTACCTTAACCTTTCCTCATGCGATGGTCAACTTTTTCAATTTCAGCTGGAATAATTAATTTGTTTGCTCTCTAATTGCCAAAAATGTAATTAAAAACGAGATGCATTATTATCTCCCGGGGTTAGGGTTGGGGATGGTCATTACTGATGATAACTTAGACCTCAGAGAGGAAAGAGATAATGAAATACAGAATGGTAATAGAAATACTTCAGAGGGCTAAGTCACCCTAACTTTGGAGCAAAAAAGTACTTGGGTCTAGGAAAAATGTCTTTTATGTCTGATAGAGTTATTATGTTTTCTGTCATCTGATTTTGAAGCCTTGGGAGAACAGTTAGGGATTCAGTTTATCATCAGTGATGAATATTGCCTTGATTACTCTGCGGACATGGCAGCTGGAGTCTCAGTGCCGCTTATCTGATGTTTGATGTCCATTGCCTGGGATGAATTGTACTGTAAATTCTCCAAAGATGAGTTTGTGGTCCTAAAGTGGGAAGTCCACACAGACCCTCACACTCACGATCAGATGACAACATTTACGTCACTCGTACCCAAGCAAGATCACAGATGTATAATTGAGGCTTTTGATGTGACGGGGTTCCCCTCTCAGCACCTATCAGGTCATAGGTGTCCCGTCTCAGGTTGGGGCAGTTTGTGTTTCAGCCACATGCTGTGGCACAGGCACAGTTTTAGAAATTAGATCATGTTACCTTTCAGATGAAATCTCACACATTAATTGGGACCTTGCATTTTTTTATGTTAAAAGATATTTAGTTGTTTCGAAGTAGGGAAATAATTCTATACAATGGGCTGGATATTAAACAAACCCAAGTACCCAACTCCTCTGGCGTAAAACGACCAACACAGTGGAGAATCCAACGAACGGCACAGAAGAAAACATGGCTAAAACAGCTCAAAGATGACATCGGAGATCGCAGAATAAATCTCGACGAGACCAGGACAATCGCCAACAATCGCAATGCATGGAAACGAGTTGTGAAGGAAATTCGACAACCACTGGCACCCACAGCAGCGTATGGGCTGAGGAGTTGATCCAGGCCTGGTGAAAATATAAGAAGGTGGATCCTTGACGGAAGCCTCAGTAATGAGCCAGTGCTTCAGTGCTGGTGAGTTCTGAAACCATCTAGGTTCACGAACCTAGTGACATCATGCTTCCATTTTTCATATTTTCAGCAGGATGCAGCGCATCAGGGAAAGCATTCACATTCGCACCATGAAGGCCAAGAGAAAAGTGGAGGAGATCTCTAAAGAGGACGTCCAGGCCTTCCTGAAGAAGAACTCCTTTGTGCTCTTCACAGTTGGAGCAGTTATTGTAGGTATGTACACCTGCTGCAAAACAGAGACATCTCTTCAGTTTTGTAGTTGTTAATAGGAACGTGCTCTGACTGCAGGAATCGTTCTCGGATTCGCGCTGCGCCCCTACAAAATGACCTATCGAGAAGTGAAGTACTTCTCCTTCCCTGGAGAGCTGCTGATGAGGATGCTGCAGATGTTGGTCCTGCCTTTGCTGATCTCCAGTCTAATAACAGGTAAAGTGCACAGCTCAGTGGTCATCCTCCAAGTTTGGAAAAGAAATGGTGACCAACCAGTCAGAAAAGTGGTTTGTAACTGTGATGGCGACAACTGCTGTAAAGTGTCATCAGCTACGTTCACCTTTAACCTCGGTATGATTTGTTATTAAGCTGTTTCCTTAAAACCTCTTAACATCATCAGCAAACCGTCAGGACTTTGGCTGTTACCTCTAAATTAGGCCTAAACTCTTTGTTGGTTTTACTAAGCTCCCTCTGGGTTAGGTGGGGTTTGGGTTATGTTAAAATCATTTTCCTAGCATTTTCACCTCAAGAAATCTTTGAGGATTGTGAAAATCTCTTTACATTACAGGTAAGCACTGATGGATGGTGTGCATTACTGTGTGACTTCACAACATAATCACTGTACATGCTGGGCTGTAATAACCTGACAGACACAAAATGTAGTAATTTTCACACCATGAAAAGATCAGCAGTGTCCCAGCTGAGCTGATGGAGGTGGTTCAGAGGGAGGTCGTCCCTACAAACTAATACTCACTGAGAGTCAGCCTTCAGCCCAGTCTGGTGATGAAGAGGTTCCCACTGATTCACTAACAAAAGAGGCAAAATTGAACTTTTTTTTCTGCTGTAACCAAGCATCGACCTCCAGGGTTGGAATATGTAGCTGAATTCTAAGTCAGTCATTACCATTAACCATTAATACTAAAATAAGTCATCCCTCTCCTCTCTCACTGAATACCTGTTTTTCTCTGACAGGATTTGTTTTTTAAACCATCAAATGTTCATCCATTAAACTCATATGTTGTTAGACGATTAATTCATAACATTCCTACTATGATCTGGAAAAACTGTGTTAATGATCAAACATATCCCGCCCTCTTTCCATCAGGAATGGCAGCTTTGGACAGCAAAGCCTCAGGAAAGATGGGCATGAGAGCCGTGATTTACTACATGACCACAACCATTATCGCAGTGTTCATCGGTATCATCATCGTGCTCATCATCCACCCGGGAAAAGGCTCTAAAGATGAGTTTGGGAAGCAGCAGACCATCGAGCAAGTCAGTCCTGCCGATGCCTTCCTGGACCTGATCAGGTAGCTACAACAGTGATGCAGTCACAGTTTTAACTGAAGTTAGTCCACGCTGTCTCAGAATGACCTGTTTTCTCATTTCAGAAATATGTTCCCACCAAACTTGGTCCAAGCCTGCACGCAACAGGTGAGCTTTATCTTTTATACCTGGTAAACTAGCTCCTGCAGCTTTTATCACTGGAACAGAAATGTTGGCATGTTAATCTCTCCAGCTGGATCATAGATCGTTTATTCCAGCTACATGTTGGTGTGTACAGAGTGCTTGGAAATTTCAGCTGAACAAAGCTCAGTCTTTAAGCACTGATGAAACTTGACATGCTACTAGTCTTTTTAACCTGATGTCACCCTGAAGTTCTCACTGGGTCTGAAATTTTCCTTCCTGCCAACTCCAGCTCACTGAACGATTACAGCTCCAAGAATCTTTCAGCATGAACCCAAAATGAACCCACAGCTCGCTCCTTTTCACCTCTCACCTCTTCTTCACCCTCTCATTCACATAGAGATGCTGAGGTGCAGAAGTTTACCTCTCACTGGTTTCCAGGAGACAACAGAACAGCTCCAAACATGTCAAACTCAGAGCTTCATCTGACAAAATCAGCAGACACAGAAGTGAGACGATGGCTGTGCTGTGATTTCAGCTCCATTCACATGAATGTCTCACCTTACACAGCCTCCCTGACCGTGCCATCAGGCTGAGCTGGTATGCACTGCAGTCAGATCCAGCCTGAACATTAAAGTGACGTACACTTTTAAGTGAAGGCACTGAAGATGACTTTACCAAAAAACACTTAGCTTTGTTTAAAAAGTTTCATTTAAATAATTGACATTCATGAGAAAAGTTAAAGAACTCTTCTTGCTCTTCTTCACCACTCTCACACTGGCTAATGGCGCCATACGACAAAAGTGGCCTCATATCCACTGATGAAACTGCTGGTTTACTGTTGTTTCTGCAGGTCGTGCACCCCTCGATTTTTGTAACCTGGCATGTTTTGCTGCTGCTGAAGCAGCGGGGTTGAAGACACGCGTGTACAATCATGTTTTAATGATCCATCAGTGAGAGACTCCGAGATTCATTGATTTTACAGAGAGAGACAACTTCTGGTTGCAAAAAGTTTCTAAATAAAAGTTGTGCAGATGTTGACGGTGGAGAGGTTTTTGTATAAGAGCTGGTCTTGATTATCAGTAAATCAGAACCAAACCACGCTCACTCGGAAGAGGAACCTGATGAGAAATTAATGCTTAACAGGGACACTCAAACTGGAGTCCATTTTTAATCCTGATATGAGATAAAGAAGCAGTTAGGGGCAGATTTTTCCCTCTAAAAACTAAAACTCTCTAAACACGGGTGCACATTAACCAAACTCAAACCCCAGAGGGTTTACTTGTGATGGTGAAGAAGGACTTTGAATAGAAATTATAAATCTTACTGATTTTTTTTCTCTTCTAGTAATACTTCCTGAATAACGTTATCTCCTGGTCTCCTGGAAAAAACGGTCATGATTTGATGGCTAAGTCTGAGCTGTAGACAGGCTGATGTTGATGCTGTTTAGACAGAGAATAGCAATCAGTTCAAATGGTTTCTCAATAAATATTGATCAAATATTCGCAAAGAAGAAATAAAATGCATCTTTTTTGGTTACTAAATGATGGTGGACGAGACAACGTCAGAGTAATATTACTGCGCCTATTTTTAAAACAATATAAACACTTTTAAGCCATTTACATCTAAACTCTCTGATTTGTTGCGTGCTGAACTGTTCCGCTCGTCTAACCTTATTCCTTTAATTCTCCCATTCTCCAGTTCAAAACCAAATATGGAAAACGAACAGTTCATGTGACGGTGACTGTGAATGACACCCTCTTTAACTCAACCAACGGCACCCAGGAGACCATGGAGATCACAAGAGAGGAAGTTATCCCGGTGCCAGGTCAAGTGAACGGGGTCAATGCTCTCGGGCTGGTGGTCTTCTCCATGTGCTTTGGTCTAATCATTGGCAACATGAAAGAGCAGGGCCAGCTCCTGCGGGATTTTTTTGACAGCCTGAACGAAGCCATCATGCGCCTGGTCGCCATCATTATGTGGTAAAACATCTGAGATTTCACTGGGAAATGTTTTGAATAAAAAGCAGTTCCCTGTCCACCATGAAAGTTATCTGCAGTAACGCACCACTCTTCACTTCTTCTCAGGTATGCCCCCATTGGCATCTTGTTCCTGATTGCAGGAAAGATTGTGGAGATGGACGATCTGACCCAGATGGGTGGCCAGCTGGGCATGTATACCATCACGGTCATCATCGGCTTGATGATCCATGCTGTTCTTATTCTGCCCACTCTTTATTTTGTCATTACTCGCCAGAACCCCTTCATCTTCATCGCAGGGCTCCTGCAAGCTTTGGTAACGGCTCTGGGGACCTCCTCCAGGTGAGCAACTTCTACCAAACTTCAACAAATGGAAGTTTTGGTGTTTTCTATTGACAGAAACACCAAAACACACCAATTTTCTTTTTGTTCATTAAATATACTTTTGCCAGAGAAGATGAGCCAAGTTACTCAAAAGACAGAAATATTTGACCTTAACTGGTGCATTCTAGTTGCAGTCATTGTTGTAAACAGCTGTAGTTGTAGCTGTAGATGTAATGGTTGATGTAAGTTGCGTTGGTTGGTTTCGTTGTCTAATGAGTGAGCCAAATGTGGCTGAAACTTAAAAAACTACAACTAAGATGGTCCAGTTTATATGGACTTCAGGTACATGTAAACTGGATCGTTTGGGTGAAACTCATCTTAAATAATTTCTGTCAATCACACATTAATTCATATCTGAGGGCCCTCAAAGATCCAAATAAATGTCTTCCATCTCACCATTTAGTTTTCAGGCTTTAACTTTGTCAAGGTTTGTTCATGTTTGAGGTTACTTACAAAAAAAGTATACTATACTCATAAATATGCACTGATTAGTCCGTAATTAGATTTTCTGACAAAGTGATCTATTCTCATAAACTTAAGATTCATCTGTTACGTAGGAGCGGGCACCGGTTTGTGGAAGCTGTGGAAGGACATCTCCCGTTTTTGTGGATGTAGTTATTAGATATATGATCCTTCCATCTCCAGACAGCTGAAAATGAGTCAGCTAAACAAAAACAGCTGCTTCTAACATCATGCTAGCTAATGTTAGGATCAGATGTACTAAAAATGACACTTTCCTTCTAATGTGCTCAGCGTGCAATAAGTTTAAATCTACTGCAAAATCTGTTTCACTAACAGCAGCTAAAAGCAGTTAACAGAAGCTAACAGCAGCTGACAGTAGCATATCCAAAGCAACTTATCTCAGTATGGCCGTCATTGTTCAGAGGTGGTTTAGTTGAATAGTTGGTTAACTGGTTGTAGGTGGTTGGTTGCAGTTTTCAGTTTAGTTGATATGTTGCTGTAGGGTGTGTTGTTGCTGTTCAGTTGCAGTGGTTTGGGTAATGTCAGCAGTTGTTTTGCTGCTGTAGTTGCAGTAAATGGTTTAGTTCCAGGAGCAGTACGTAGTTGCAGCTGTTGTCGTAGATATATGAGCTGGTTATTGTTCTGTGAAAACCTCTTTCTAAAACACGATCTTGTTCTTCTTGTTGACATGTTCCGTTATTTTGACCACATTTATTGTTTCAACTAGAGATGTCTGTAAATGAGGCGTAATAAATGAACCCGCTCTCGGTGCTGAGCACTATAATAGTGTGTCTGAAACACTTTTCTCTGTTTCTGTGGATGCTTTAAAATCCTCCTCCTCTCTGCTATCATGCAGCTCGGCCACGCTGCCAGTCACCTTTAAATGTCTGGAAGAAAACAACAGAATCGATAAGAGGATCACTCGCTTCGTGCTGCCCGTGGGCGCCACCATCAACATGGACGGAACCGCACTGTATGAAGCATTGGCAGCCATCTTCATTGCTCAGGTCAACAACATGGAGATGAACTTTGGACAGATTATCACCATCAGGTAACTAAAGTCCTAACAGGCGTCTTCATACTCAAACTCTGTGGATTTATGTCTCTTTCTCCTTCTAAAAGTATCACAGCAACTGCAGCCAGTATTGGTGCTGCCGGCATCCCTCAGGCAGGTCTGGTTACCATGGTGATTGTGCTGACCTCTGTCGGACTTCCCACTGATGACATCACTCTCATCATTGCAGTTGATTGGTTCCTGTAAGTACCTTCTTGTTGGTAATCACTGTTGGTAGACCAGCTCACTCATCATGTAAATGTAGGCAACAAGACCTTCACAAGTGCTGATCTTCATCAGCACTTTGTTGTGTTTGTCTTCA
>NW_005187686.1:191277-195787 GCF_000239375.1 Pundamilia nyererei | reverse complement strand
AAATTTCAAATTTATATTCAATTCAATTGTATTCATATCATGCAAAATCACAGCAGTTGCCTCAAGGTGTTTATGATGGTACTAAAGACAGAAAGAAAGAAACTACGAAAAATGTTGTATTTGATCACTACAGCTCACTCTGGGCAATCAGCTAGCAGAACCTTCTCTGTTGTTTTACCCATTTAGTTCTTACAATTTAAGCTGCATTGTGGCATATTTCTTTCATTTTCTACGGCCACTTTTATTTATCATGCAGAAAAGCAGAAAAACTGAGACATCCTGTTAAACTTACACTTCTTTTTCTTATACTAAAATATTTCAGGCATTAAACGCGCAGGTAAACCTCCTTACACTGACAGAAAGGTGAGTTTCACTGGTGTGATCCATTTAAAATCAAAGTGATCCATCAAGTAATGTGAGTTAGACATCCTTACAGTAGACGACATTAGAAAACATTGCATACACATACATTCAATAAAGCTACTGTTTAACAAACTGTTTAATGAACAAGATCAGCTTTGTGGGATTTGAGTACCTGGATGATTGGATCCACAGGGAGGTTAGTGTTGATGTTACCTTAACAATAACATTATTTCACCACTCTGTAATCAGTAGCTTTCCAGAACCTTCGCTTTTGAAACCACTCTTTTTCAGTGCTAATGTGAAAGGAGTCTTATCAAGTATAAACGCTGTTGTGTAAAGTACCCGTACATGAATTATCTCTCATTTAAAGGTCAAATACAGCTCCATGTCTACAACCACCTAGTGACACATTTTTCCCGCTCCCATGAGTCTCGCTCCACATCTTCCCTTTTGTATTAAATATTTTTGCAGTGAGTTTTAACATAGAAACATAATTAGGTTTCCCAAATTAATCGTTTCAATTAGAATACCCTTCCCTGAAATTACTCAGCTAACTGGGGTAATAAGAAAAAACTCTGCTCTAACTAGGATGCTTCAGGAGGACTTTCCACCTGGAACAGAAGGAAGTGAAGAGCCTGATATGCCAACTCTGCTCAGTTATCCTGGTTTATGCCACAAAGTCCGAATATCTATCACCCATCCATTCATCTGTCCATCCAACCATCTATTCAATTCAATTTAATTCAACTTTTACAGCACCAAATCACAACAGTTGCCTCAAGGCACTTTATATTGCATTATTAGTAGTAGTATAATATTTTACAATAATACAAAGAAAACAGAGAAAACTCCAACAATCATATGACCCCTTATGAGCAAGCACTTTGGTGACAACTGGGAAGGAAAAGTTTTAACTTCCAGCAGAACCAGGCTCAGGGAGGGGCGGCAATCTGCCACCACCGTTTGGGGTGAGGGGAGGAAGACAGGACAAGGACATGCTGTGGAAGAGAGCCAGAGAGTAAAAACAAGTATGATTAAATGCAGAAAGGTCTATTAACATTTGATGCGTAAAGAAGAAACACTCAGTGCATCATGGGAATCCCCCAGCAGCCTGGTGAAAGTTTGAAGCCTAATCTTAAAAGTAGAGATAGTGTCTGTCTCCTGAATCCAAACTAGAAGTTGGTTCCACAGAAGAGGGGCCTGAAAACTGAAGGCTCTCCCTCCCATTCTACTTTTAAATACTCTAGGAACAACAAGAAAGCCTGCAGTGCGAGAGTGAAGTGCTCTAATAGGGTGATATGGTACTACAAGGTCATTAAGATAAGATGGGGCCTGATTATTTAAGACCTTGTATGTGAGGAGCAGGATTTTAAATTCCAGATTTTACAGGGAGCTAATTAAGTGAAGCCAATACAGGAGAAATCTGCTCTCTCTTTCTAGTCCCTGTCAGGACTCTTGCTGCAGCATTTTGGATTAGCGGAAGGCTTTTCAGGGAAGAGCGAATAACGAATTACAGTAGTCCAGCCTAGAAGTAATAAATGCGATAAATGCATTAAGTACTTTTTCAGCATCACTCTGAGACAGGATATTCCTAATTTTAGAGATATTGCACAAATGGAAGAAAACAGTTCTACATATTTGTTTAATACGTGTATTGAAGGACATGTCCTGGTCAAAAATGACTCCAAGGTTCCTCACAGCGTTACTGGAGGCCAAGGTAATGCCATCCAGAGTAAGAATCTGGTTAGATACCATATTTCTAAGATTTGTTCAGCTGCTATGTTCAGCTTTTTGGTCTGTGGTTGCTGTTTTTATACCCTAACCAGAAAACCAGCTGGCTCTCAGACCAACTGGTGTTCTCCGTGTTTTGCTGTTTGCAGCTTCAGACACTCATACGTCTGTGTAATGAGAGCGTATGGAAGCCTGCAGGAAGCAGAAAGTTCAGAGAGGTGTGCAGGACGTTTGAAAGTAGGCCAATCCTTTCACGTGCTCCGCTCTGAAAGCTCATTCACAGACTGTAGACCTGTGATAAAGATTAAATCCACAAAGTTCCAGAAAGCTTAGTGTTTCCGAACAGGAACAACCTCTGCAGCATCCATTTCCACAGAATAAAAACTGTTTATTCTGCTTTCAGCAGGCTTCCAGAACACAATTATTGTTTTATAAATCAGGAGATTAATGAAGGTGTTTCTGTGGATCTTTTAAAGATTTCTTCCTTTGAATGGACAGTCTGAAAGCACACGTGCTCGCCCTTTGTGTGTCTTTGCCCTCTGACCTCTGGTTTCTTATAGGGATCGTCTGCGCACTACCACCAATGTCCTGGGCGACTCGATTGGCGCTGGCATTGTCGAGTTCCTGTCCCGACACGAGCTCCGCAGCAAAGATGTGGAGATGGGAAACTCAGTGCTGGAGGAGAAGGAGAGAAAGAAACCTTACAAACTCATCTCCCAGGACAGCGACTTCGAGAATGACAAACGCGGCCACAGCGAATCCAACATGTAGCTCTGAGGTCGGCAGGCGCGCATGTAGGGTTCCCGACTCCCAGAGCGGGGACGGGATCTACTGTCATGACTTCACATCGTGGCTTTGTTAACATTCCTTTACTGGTCCATCCCAGAGGCCAAAACCACATCATCCATCAGTGTGTCACATAGTTAGCTAGTGTCCGACTTGTGTTTGCTGCTCTAATTACAGGCTGGGCGTCGGCCATATAAAAGGACCCCCAATAAAAGGAAGTGGGGACAAAGCTCATCTGTTAAACTGAAAAATATAATCACACTCTGTGGTTTCAGTCACAGACTGTATAAAAAGATAGAAACAGTCATCACTAGTTTGACTCTAGACCTTCATTAATCTCACGATTTATTAAACATGACTCGGTAATAAACCATTCACTGAGGTCAAAGGTGAAGGGAGGAGGAGGGGCATATCAATACATACATCTGTGAAACAAGAGTTGCTCCCTGTTGGTTGTTACCAAGAATGAAGTTCCAATCTTTTACATATAGTCGGTGATTTTGACCTAATTTAAAATCCTAAAAGAGTTGCTTTATCTTCCTGACTTTAGCATACTGATATTGTGATTATTATTATTATTTTATAGCTTAGTGATACCGCCTCATGCACACACCTAAACCTTTGCACTCTGTGTGTGAGTCAGCAAGACTCACTGAGGTTTTTATAAAGTGCTAATGTACATTAGACATGAAACATAAACGTGTTAACGTTAATGATTTCATCATAAAGCTGTAAACTGGTGTTTTGTTTATTCTGACTTCAGTGAAATAAACAGAGCAAATCACTTCCTGTCTGTGTCCTTTCATCTGAAATATGGAACATGAAATAATAAAATCTGTGTGGTATGAAATACAAAGGCAGCTTTGTTTGCATGCGTGTCAAATGAAGTGGGTCATGCACATTGAGGGTTTTGGAACAATTTGCAAACCGGAGACACAAACTGACGATCATGAGGAAGCTCGTAACTAATCAGGACGAGCAGCCGGCAGCTATAACAACTATAAAAACATCTCACAAACCTTCATCTGTGGCATATTTTTGGCTTTCTGCTAAATGCTTCTTAACTGCTGCTGGGTGTGTTGTAAAGTGTTGTGTGGCCCTCGTTACACCGACTCTCATTATCATTAGAATAAAGCACTGTATGAATAAATATTTAAAAAATTTGGCCTGAGGAAGTAATATAAACCCTCTCCTCGTTCCTGCTGCTCTCTGACTCTGATTGGTCACTTTCAAAATAAACTTCCTGTTTCCCCCTGCTGGCCATCAGAGAGGATGCAGGATCTGATTAAACTCCTGGATTAAAGCTCCGTCCATATTTCAGAAGATAAGTCTGCAGTCCTTCAGTCACCGGCTCGAGTCTCGTAATTTGATTTGATATACCTTTATTAGTCCCACAAGGGTAAATTTCCTAATTTCATAAGGTTGCTGACCTATTGCATGCAATGGCGGCGCCATCTTACCCTCCGACCATACATACATTACACAAAAAATCACATGGGGAAGACAGGTCAGAGAGGTATAACAATGGAAAATGCACCACATGAGGAAAGATAAGGAGAAAAAATAACTCCCCCCAGACTGAGCTCCAACAGGGAGATCAGTTTGAGAACAGAAAAAAACACCTCTGCAC
>NW_005187686.1:174045-175504 GCF_000239375.1 Pundamilia nyererei | reverse complement strand
GCACGTTATCAGTATCAAGTGTCTCAGTGTTGTTTATTCACCTGACTGTTTGTTAACTGTAAATCTCTGACAAACCCCAAAATTAATCAATATTCTCTATCCATTAAGGCTTCTAAATAACAACTATAAAATTTTAAGTCATGTTAAGTCATTTATGCAAATAGATTAAAAACTGGTATTACTAATATTAATTTGGAAACAGTCTGGTTTTATTAGAGGTCACTCTGTCCATAATAATATCAGACTTGATCTTTTAGAACATAATGATTTAATAGAAGATGAAGGATTTATTTTATTTCTTGGCTTTTTTAAAGCCTTCGACACCACTGAGCACTGATTTATGATCCATACCTCAAAAACTCTTGGATTTGGAGAAAAATTCATTAACTTTTTAAAACTAATTTATTAGGATGCAGACAGTTCTATCCTTTACTCTTTGGCACATCCCTTAGATTTTCAGTCATGAACGGTATTAAACAAGGTTGGCCCATTTCCCCTCTGCTTTTCACAACAGCAGCGGAGATATTACCAACAAATTCTGACTTTGAAAAAATGAATGTGCTTGATACACAATCGATTTTTAGCCAACTGACAGTGATCAAAGTCCTCGAAGCCTCCGATACATACACTTATTTTCTAAGGCTTCTGCTTTAAAAGGAAATCTTAATTAATGCAAATTCGTGACTTTTCTTTATGAACAGTTTGGTCTATTTTACACTTGTTAGATAATTCTGGAAACCTGATGCCTTTTATACTCTTCAGCTCCAAATTCCATTTGGATGTCAAGGAACGATATCAGAAAGTTATTAAAGCAGTTACAGAATCTGTTACGTCAGTCTCTTACAATTTGCATCATAATAATATTAGTCCAAAGCTTCTTGAATTTCTGCTGAAGGGACATTCTGTTATTAATATTTTTAAAAAGTTGTCCAGTAATGCAGCAAGAAAATGATTTATCCAAGAGTTGCTTTCATTCTTAGCTAACAGAGCTTTGCTGCTCACCTCCAATCTAAAGAATCCAAAGGAAAGTCAATTTTTTTAAGTTCCCTATTGCTCCAAAAATAAAAGAGATGCATTTAAAATCATTACCCATCTGGAGATTTCTTGAGACATCAGTTTACCTTGACCCATAATGACTGCTCTTTCTGTGATGAAGACATAGAAACCACTGAGCATCTGTTTTTTCAGTGTAAATTTGTAAAGGTTTTCTGGGATGAGCTACAATATTGTTTGGCTTCAAAGCTTCACAAGTTACCTGAGAGCGACAGTGTAAACCTGAGACAGGTAAGTCCGTTTTACTGCTGCATCATCATGTTCAGGGGCTTCATCACGTTTGTGACCCTCAGACTATTAGATCACACAGAGATCTTTAATGAATGTCATATTCTCTTTTATGATTTATATTGGCGACTGTCAAGCCTTTGAGTCGCCGAGCAGCTGAATAGGGGAATAATGTTGA
>NW_005187686.1:171046-172382 GCF_000239375.1 Pundamilia nyererei | reverse complement strand
TTACAGTCCTGTTCACCGGCCCCAGTAAGACCACTAGTCTGGATCGTAACAGGAATGTTATCTGCCTCATTATTAGGTTTGACTTCATTCTTCTCTTTGTGGTGGATATGGAGTATACTTGCATGTCGGAGGCCACAGATTTTACATGAAAAGCGTTTTCTGCATTCTTTGCTTATGTGCCCAGTACACAAACAGCCAAAACAAATGCGGTTCCTTTTAAAAAAAGAAATCTTCTCATCATGAGGTTTCTTATCAAGCAGAGCGCATGACTCCAGTGTGTGTCCGCCTTTGCAGAAAAAACAAGCCTTCACAGTGCTGTGACGATCTTGAGCCCCTGTCTGATTCTGTCTCTCGACGTCAGAGACTGTTGTGGCGAAGCTACTTCCTTTAGCTCTTAGGTGAGGAGAACATTTCCCTCCATTGCTGCCCTTGGCTGCTAGATGTATTGCTGGAACGTCACATAGATTTCCAAAGATGGGATCTGTTGCAATTTTAACTTGACGCTCAAGGAAGGAAACAATGTCAATGAATGCGGCTCTGCGATGTTGCCTCTCCTGAATGTCACATGCTACTGTTCGCCATTTGTCTTTTAACTTATATGGCAGTCTTCTAATCACAGCAAGCATATTGGCAGGTGTATTTAATTCAGAGAGATCATCACTCTTCCATTGCATTGCAGCGTCCACGTAAGAGCAAACAATATGCCTGAAGAGCTTTTCAATCTTCTGATCTAATCAGTGGCCATGAGTGAACTTTGTTTAAATAAGCAGATGCAATCACATGTCCATTCCCAAAGTGCTCATACAGCAGAGTCTTTGCCTTTACATATCCAGCACTTCCAGACATATGTTGACAGCTTTTAACAAGTTCATTGGGCTGCCCCTTGGTGTACTGTGCAAGATAATGCAGGCAGTCGCCAGCATCGCCAGTCTTTGCTTCTATGACCTGTTCAAACGAGCGCATAAAGGCCTGAATATGTAAAGGGTCGCCATCAAAGGTTTGAATCTCCCTTTTGGGCAGTGAAGAAAGACTTTGCTGATGGACCAACATACAAGTTAATTCATTCTGTTTTTCCATAATGGACAACAGATTTTCATTGGCTACTGGAAGAGCAGCTTGTGGCTTAGGCAAAGGTGGAATTGATCCAAAAGCGTCAGAAGGCCCCATAAGAGCTGGTGCAGGCCTTTCCCTTTTCATATTCTGTTGCACTGTTTTTACTTGAAGCTCTGCATTCCCAGTGATTGCATTTCCTTTTGTAAGCGTCTGAGGAACAAAAGTCTCTGCATCCGCATTAAGAATTTCAAGGCTGTTTCCCTTTGTTTTAAAATATGATTCC
>NW_005187686.1:167216-169012 GCF_000239375.1 Pundamilia nyererei | reverse complement strand
GAGAAAATAACTCGAAATTTCGAGAAAATAACTCGAAATTTTGAGTTATGGATCCTTTTTTTTTTTTTTAGTGGCGGAAACGGGCTTCCATACATAGCTAACCGAAGCAGTCAACAGAAATAAATAATAGCGCTGTGTTAACGGCACCCTCCTTCAGCTGCGACCAAATGCAGCAGCGATCATTTACTCAAACTCATAACAGAAACAAAGAACGGCAGTAGCCTAAGTTAAGGGTGGAAAGCATTTTATCTAAATTAAAAAAAACACACACACACAATGGTGGAGAGGGAAACAAAGAGAAACTGGCTTCTTTTTTTCAACTATAACCGTGTTTACAGTGTTTACACTCTTCCCGGGAACATGAGAAGAAATCTCAGATGTAAAGTTAAGTCTTTTGTGCGATTCAACGTATCTCAAATAAATAAATAATCCAAAAAAGTAGCTATATTAATACTGAAACAAACAAGAAAAGAAGGTAAAATATTCCCTCCAAACAAAGCGCATAAATTCTTTGACAGGAAAACAAGCATGTTTACTTTATCAGGTTTTAGCAGTGTGTGCAGGTCGTTAACAATTTTACTAGCGGTGTTGAAGATGCTGAACGTGTGCTCGTGCCTGGTATACAGATATTTCCAAGCAGAGTGAAACTGCTGGGTCGACCCCCCCACCCACTTGAAACGTAAAGGCAAATAGGCGGAGCGGTTAGTGCTACGTTTGTGCAGATTTGTGCAGGCAAAATTTGAGTTTGTGCTGCTGCGGTTTCTGAGATATTAAACTTTATTTTGTAGGTCATTCAAAGGTCACCATCCCCCCCAGACTGCTCCAAAACAGACCAAAATTGTCTACTTTTTTAGTGCTATGTTTGTGCTGATTTGTGCAGGTAAAATTAGCGTTTGTGCTGCTGCGGTTTCTGAGATGTGCTCTTATGGTATTACTGCTGAAAAATGTCTTTTTCAAACGACTTTTCGCTTTGTGTGTTCATTTGTTCAATAAAGTTCTGTTGAAAAAAACTCTTCTTATTGTATTTAATCAGCTAAATTTGTAATGAGTCTAGTTTGTTTTTGTTTGTTTTTTACTTCAATTTCTTTACTTCAATCGCTTTTCGTTCATAAAACTACGATGCAAATGCTTGAGGATTTTTTTTAGAGTGGATTAAAAAAAACTTTTTTGAAAACTACATTTGAACATTTTACACTCCCAAGAACACGTTTCGAAAAACGAACACGCTAGCAGTCTTTTGCATCGAATACACTTTTTTTTTTGGCAGAAAAAAGTATTATTTGGCATTACTGTGTCTGAAGGATTCTTAGAACAGCGTGTTAAATCTGATTTCTGAAAGCTTACATTTAAAATCCTGAGGTTTTAGTTACTGAGTTAATACATGATATAGCTAACTGTC
The DNA here is from genome assembly GCF_000239375.1 of Pundamilia nyererei. Taxonomy (NCBI): domain Eukaryota; kingdom Metazoa; phylum Chordata; class Actinopteri; order Cichliformes; family Cichlidae; genus Pundamilia; species Pundamilia nyererei. The sequence goes on along the minus strand of NW_005187686.1, from coordinate 167,613 downwards.
TGGATCAAAGGGATTTTTTTTCAGTGTTAAACATTTTCAAAAATACAGCAATTGCAAATTTGCAAATCCATGAAAACTTAAAAAAAATGTTTCTAAAGCACTTTAAAGACATTCAGTACACTGGACTAAAGTGCTGTACAGTACATATTAATGGGTTAAACACTCAGACTCAAGTCTCAAGCACTGCATCAAGATTATATGCCAGTGGGACTGCCTGAAGAAGAAAACACAACGTGTTAAACATTTCTTTGTCAGGTCATTAACAAAACTTCTTCAGTCACAATGCTTGGACCATGTAAAACAGCTCCTACAAGCTATCACTGTTGTGGCCCTCAGTGAGGCAGAAGGTGATGACAGTTCTGGAGCCCCTCTTCCTTCAGAAAGGTGCAAGAAATAC
>NW_005187686.1:155312-164584 GCF_000239375.1 Pundamilia nyererei | reverse complement strand
TGATTTGATTTGATTTAAATATCGCAAAAATTATTTAAAAATTGCAATAATATCGTATCGTGCGTTAAGTATTGTGTGTGAATGGGTGGATGACTAGATATGTAAAGCGCTTTGGGGTCCTTAGGGACTAGTAAAGCGCTATATAAATACAGGCCATTTACCATTCAAGTATTGTGATAATATCGTATCGTGGGATGTATGGTGATTCCCACCTCTATGTTATACACAGTATAATGAGTGCTGCCTGCATTTTTCTGTTTTATTTGGTTCATTACAGTTACATGTGTTCAAATGGCTAGTGTGTGTTATCAGTAAGTTCAGTTTTGCATATAAAGTTAAAGTTCTAAATTAAAAATCTTTTAACACTCTTTTGTCAGTCTGATGTATATTTGCTTTACACACCCATTCACCTTCACCTGTAGCCTTGAAAGTAATCGTTCCATTTTTCTGTCAATATTTTTTTCTGTATTTGTTTTGTGTTGACCTCGTGGCTTAAGTCAGGGCTCAGCATCCTTTTCAGTTCAAAGGGCCCTTTTTGCCCCTGCTGCTACAAAACGTGTCTAGAGCCTTAAAAAAAGAAAGCGCTTATAAATATCTAAAAAATGAGTTGTTGTATCGTGTAAGCTACAGAAATGTAAATAAAAATGTTTATCTTTAGATTTTATGAGAAAATGAATCATCTAACAATGGAAAAAGGTATTTGTTAAAATGAAGCTAAGTGAGTCCTTTCCATAAAAATTGAAAATTAGGAAAGATGGGCAACCAACTTGAAAATTATAGCAAACAGTTTTGAAGCTAAGAAATATTAAATCGCTTTTAAAAGCCTTGTACATTCTGTGAATAGTCAATGCAGATATTTCATAAAAAACAAACTGTTAACAGAACCCTTTCTTGTTGTCTTTATAATAAAACATTACTTACTTGGTCTTATAAGAGCCACAGTGGAGGGGCCAGAGAGCCACATGTGGCTTTAGAGCCGCAGGTTGAAGACTCCTGGCCTAGGTGCTGTGGAATATTCAATTTTCTACATGTAGGTGGCAACCTATGAAAGCAAACACTTTATTTTCTTCTGAGACAGCTACATTAATAGTAATGAACATATATAATTCAAAACAAAATATAGAGACAAACTGGGTATGTAAAAAATAATAATAATAATTTAGGTATACGTGAATCACTTCACATGAAACTCAGTTTTCCACAGAAAAAAAATAAACGTTTCTGCACTGGTAACAAAAGAAATATCGACCCTTCCGACTAAATTGTGTTACTAGAGTTTGAACTAATAAAACTTAATATGCAGCAAGCCTAAGAAAAGTGGACAGTCTTCTATAAAAGAGCAAAACTCCACAGCTGCTGAAACTCACTGCCACAGACACTGGTGTTATACAGCGTAGGCCGTAAGAATTAAAATCGTTATATCTCAGAAACCGTAGCAGCACAAATGCTAATTTTACCTGCACAAATGTAACACCAACCGCTCCGCCTATTTGCCTTTACGTTTCAAGTGGGTGGGGGGTCAGCTTCACTCTGCTATATTTCCATGGCATGTGTGACATCAATGGGAAATGTTTTTCATGCCCTTTCCACCAGTGGAAATCAGCAGATCATCTTCTCCATCTACGACCTCCTCGCTGAGACAACAGTCCATTTCTGTCCGTGCCTTCACCTCCAGTGTGCAATTTGGCAATTTGTTTGTCCATGTTTGGACTTCTGTGTTCTAAACACGCAAATCAGTCTGTGCATGATTTCACTGCTCCTCCCATCAAAACTTTTGTGCAAGAAAAATATATCACCTATTGCCGGTTATTGGTCTGATGATTGCCGGTTGGAAATCTTTTATGTATTTTTACATATCACCCAACACACACACACACACACACACACACACACAATGTGACAGCCACAAAAGAGGAAAAAACAAAAACAAAAACCCAGAAACTCTTGTGTGAACCTCCTGGAGGGCAACATGCTGCTCCACAAAGACAGCAAAGACAAGTTTCTACTTAAACTTTATTCAGTTTTTTTACTGATTCCAGCATTTAAAACACGATCACATAAAACAGTTTCCTTCACAGGGTTCACGTCATAAAACACAAGACGAGATCACACCAGCTGGTCCCACACAGCCTCAGGCAGTGCACCAGAAGTAAGTGCACATGCTAAAAAGCCTGTGACCAAAATTATGTCCACATACTTTTTGCTGGAGTTGGACTTTAAATCCAGCAACTGACCTGTTCCTGCGATCCCATTGGTCCAGAATGTAAACTCCACCCTCCTCAGTGTGAACCATCAAAAATAAAGTAATCACAACAGTAGAGACGTTCTTATGTCATCATCAGCACATGTGGCAAGTGCTAAGATGTCGACTTAAAGTGAAGTGAAACGAGTCGAGGCTCCGCCCCCACCTTCAGTCAGCAGTAAGGCAGTAGGTGGCAGCGGCGTTAAGGCCAACGGTGACTCAACTGGCCAAACAGATCATGATGCTTCAATTTAAAACAAAGTCAAGTGACTGCTTCTGACAAAAACAAAAGTTAAAATTTCATTTGATCAACATCGAGCTCCGACTGGCTGATTCAGATAATAATAATAATAATAATAATAATAATAACAACAATAATAATAATAATGTTCTAAATATCTTAAAACGTAAACAGGAAGTAAAATTTAACCAAAAAAAAAAAAAAGAGCTTTTGATTTGCTCTGTACATACAACCAATCAAAACAGCTCCTAATCAATCAATTACCAATAGTCAAAGAACTGATTACATCCTGCCTTCTGATTGGTGGCCCAGCTAATGAGCTGCTAACGATGCTAAGCTAACAAAACGGGAAAAAAAAGTGAATTGGCCAATCAGAAGACAACTAGCTTGTCGTTTGTTGCCAACTACAGTATGATGTGACGTTACCATTTTTACCAGGTAATGCTGTAATTTAGTGTGTCGTGCTAATTAGCTAACTTGGTGTTTAGTTCTATTAGCACACAGGCCAGCATGCTAATACTGAGTGTTAGCGAGCATTCATAGTGCTAAATAGCATGAATGCTAATGGCAGTGTTCTGTGATGTCAACAACCACCGCCTTTCTCCAACTAAACAGGAAGTATCCCATGCCAGCACCAGCTGCCACAGCAATACAGAGGTAACCGTTGTAGGTCATGAAGACGAGCATCAGGAAGTAGCTGACGACCACCTGGATGATGTGCAGCAGGGTCTGTAGGAAGTGGGCGGGGCTCAGCATGCGCTGCCTGAGAGGTCAAGAGATAAGACTTAGCATTAGCATCAGCATGCTAAATAATATTACCCTTCAATACTTGTAGCCCTGTTAGCATTGTATTGCTTTTGCTTATAGCACTTAACACATTATAATAAGCTTAGAGTTAGCATGGAACCTGATGACTGAAACATCTTTGGATTGCTAAAAGTATCCTAAGCTAAAATTGTGTACATTACCATGGATTAGTGTTAGCAGTTAGCATCGGCAGTAATAAAGTTAACATGTTTTAAAGTTAACATCATGCACAAATGACAGCGACCAAAGTCTTATGGTGACTTACGGTGTTTAATGTTCAGTTTCACAAAGACAAAACATGTATTTATTTGTAAGACTTAGCCCACCACTAGCTTTAGCCTGTCCAGAATCAGAACTAGAATTATTACAGTTAGCATCATCAGCTTCCCAGTGTCACAGAGCAAGACACCACATGCAGGCAGGAAGTCCTCCACCACTGTTAACCCTTTAACATCCACCCGCATATGATTAGATTAACATTAGCATTTGAGTCAACTAAACCATTAGCAGGTGTAGGACATCCTGTATGAGAACCTGCAATTAGAAGCTGCATAGAAGTCTGAACAGCCTGATCAAAGCAGACAGACAGACCCACCTAGGACAAGAACCTGAACCAAAACCAGAACCCAAACCCATTTACCTGGGAAATAATTCCACGAAGCGGGAGTTACTCATGACAGGAGGCACCGCCCCCTCCAAATGTTGGCTGCCAATCAGTAAAAATTAGTGTTTACCATGAGGTAAATGACTAGGAATTCTGAGAGACCGACACCTCCTACTCCTCCTTCTTCTCCTGTTTAACGGTTACCGTTAGCAACGTACCCAACCGTCTTGTGCGTCTCCATCAGCACTGTCCCATCAGCCCCGGGGAGTGGCATGGAGTTGTAACGGACGTTGACCTGACTGCGACGCAGAAGAACCTCACGACCAATCTTCAACCCCTCGTACAGGGCGGCCAATAGGAAGACACCAATACATGCCCCCACCATCTCTGATTACGTCAAAGGAAGAGGAGGTGGAGTTAACAAACAGTTAATAGATCCAGTTATAAAAAACACATTCAAAATTCATACTGCAAGCAAAATTTCTAAAAGTCTAAATTTAATCATAATCTACATAAAATGAAAAATCTGAAAAACTAAACGTATTCAACAAAACGCATTTTTATACATAACCCTAAAGCTATACAGATATAACTACAAATGTAAATCTAATATTAAAATCATTATAAATTATAAAATAAGAACAAAATAAGCACACAAAAAGAATTTAAAAAGTCTTCAAGTTTATTATCAGAGGAAATAAAGGATCTTAGCCACAATTGTGCCGGTGACATCACTCACCTCCAGGTGAGTTGATGAGCAGACCGGTGAACAGCAGCTCCACGTTATTGCAGCCGAAGTAAAATGTCATCATCTAGTTAACAACAGCATGACATCACACAGAGACCTTTCACTACATCATCTATGACCTGTTATTAGCAGTGATAAGCCCCACTTCTTACCATCATGTGACCTCCATGGTTCCCTTCCCCTCCTCCTCCAGAGCCGTGGTCGTGCTCTGAGCTGGTGGGCGGGGCCATGGTGCTGTGATTCATGTGGTGATTCATGTGGTGATTCATGGCTGCTGTGAGACGAGACAAGAACCATCATCATCATCATCATCATCACGAACACCACCACTACGCTCTTTGGACTATAGCTCCCACAATGCTTTGGAAGCAGGAACATTTAGTGAACATTTCAAAATTAAAGTATCTGAACTCTGTGTGAGCAGACCAAATCACGACATCAGTCGCCTTTGTTTCGTAGGTATGATTGAAACCACTGCAGAGCGGTACCTGTAACTTCTACAGCATGGTATGATAAAATATTATGGTCAACGGTATAGAAACAGCTCTTCTGGTCTGAATCGTGTCTGATCAGGATATTGATCACTGACCTTATTGGCTTCTGATTATGAAATTATCGGAAAGAAGTGGTAACTGTAAAGCTGAATAAACACTGGTCATGTGACTGAGTCACATGCTCGTGGTTACCACAAACTGTATATAAAAGATAGATGTCAATGTGATATCACCCGTCCCCGTTTTAGCTTTTAGGCACTAAGTGAGGGTGCTGCTTGCTCCTCCTACAGCCATCTGTCATTCACCAGTAGCCCCACCCCCAGAATCCTGCCCTGCTGCCTTATTGGTGCGTATTTGAGAGAATATTTGAAAGTCTTTGTTTGGAATTAAACAAATTATGGTTTATTGCTGTGATGCAGTCAAGGTGCGTATGTCGTCTTTGAAATCCTCTCAGGTGTGGCAGTTACGCACGCTCTCATGACGAGGCCGCTGCATCTGTAGACCGACCTGCCTTCTGTAGATCTGTTGCAGCCTGTTTTACCGTCGCCTTTGCAAACCTCTGCATAAGAAATGAGCGATGTGTATCTATGGAAACGACCCGCTGCGCCGAGACTGCTTTGTGGCATGTTATCACTGCAGCTGCCGCCAGTGGGGCATCAGGTTTAAGCCACCCTCACCAGCCTCAGAGCGAGCTGATGATCTTCCTCAATGCCAACTCCTCCTCTCCAGCTGAGCGTCATCGTTAGCATCCATGCACGGCAACACCTGAGCTCACCTGTGCGGTTAAAATAAAGCTAAAGCAGCTTCTCTCCTACCTGTTCTTCCTCAGCTATCCTCGCTCGTCCATGCACAGACACCAACTGACCACTGGTGACATCACCACAGCACATCAGTTCGCCAACAGCTGTAACTTCAGCAACAGCCTGATGTCACAGAACAGGCGCCCTCACTGTAATCCGATTGGCCGTGAGGCCCCGAGGCTAAGGAAAGCAAAACCAGCCAGTCGGAACACTCTGAGCTGGCGTCTGCCATCAGCCAATTAGATTACAGCATCGTTAACATTAAGGGGAAGGTTGGTAATTGCCGTCAGCAACCATTAAACCCCAAGTCATGTTTGGGCAGGCCGCCTCCTCTCTCTCTCTATTCAGTGCCTCTGTCTCTCGCCCTCTCTCTGACATTAGTTTTGGTTCATTTTAGTTTTTTCCACTCCGTTTGTTTTGTTGTTGTTTTATATTTTATTTATTTTTAAATGATCTTTTATTTTCAGCTGTAGTGGAGGAATTTCAGCTCTGGGATCAATAAAGTTTATCTTATGTGACCTTTATCACTGATCAGCTGCAGTTTGGTGTCAATAAAGTTTATCTGATGAGTGAAGAGGCGTGCACCTGTGCACATGTAACAGCTGAACGTAGAGCACGTATGAACAAATCAAACCCAATCTCTGTCACGTTTCTATGGGAACCCAGAATTCTCACTTCCTCTTCTGTTGTTGTTGTTCTTCCCGCTTGAACTCGTCTGGATGCCTCGCATGATTCCCATGGCGTTCTCTGCACAAACAGGAAGTGGGGCACATTTTCTTGGTTCACAGATGCAAAGTCCCACTGACATACTCCAAAGCTGAGGAAGTCAGATCAGACATGAAACGTGTGTTTGGACACAGCGAAACTCCTGCTTCCTGATGATGTCATCACCTGTGATATCTGTCCAGAATAAACGTCCACAGAAGCACGGTGAGGGCACGGAGGACACCGCGCAGCGTTTCAAGTTCACACAAAAAAGAAACAGGATGGGACGAGGAGACGCCCTTTTCATCTGAGACGTTTGGAGAGGAGGTGGAGCTTCTCAGCTTTTCCGACAGCAGACCATCCATCGGCCAATCATGCCATTCTCTGTTACCTCTGACTGAAAGGCCTGCAGCACCGCATCAATCAGAACTTTTCATGACTCAAACTGATCAATAATGCACAGCAGCGGTCTGAACGTCAGTTTTCACTCTGAACAAAATGGGCACTTCCTGTGACATCAATTCAGTATTAAGTTAATTCATTTAGCGCCAAATCACAGCAAGGTGCTTCATACTGTAAGGTAGAGACCTACAATAACACCCACCAATCAGCAAGCACTTGGCAACAGCGGGAAAGAAAAACTTTTTTTACAGGAAGAAATCTTGGGCAGCACCAGGCTCAGCGAGGAGTGGCCATCTGCCGCAAGGGGAGAAAGACTTCATGCTTCAGCGTGGCGACAGGAAAGGTCAGGTGTCTCACTTCAAACACCAGCAGGTCGACTGCTCTGCGTTCCCCTGTGTGACCATCAGTGCAGGTGCAACCACACAGGATGTTACGCCTTTCACACATTTCAAAATAAAACTAACTCAATTCTTCATCTTTACCTGCTGTTTTCACTGTGAATCCTGTGCTCTGATTGGCTGATCTCAATTTATTTAGAAATTCTTACCTGCAGGACAAAGTGACGGGTGATCGAGCTCTGAAGAAACTGAAACAGCGAGAGAGACACAGAGACTTTAACAGCAGATAAAAGCTGATTACACGACAACCTCCAGCCAGTCATAGGCTGGCTCCACCATCAGACAGCCAATCAGCTTTGAGCAGGCTGAACTCTGACTGCTTCATTCTGTCCCTCTCTTTCTCTCTCACACACACACACACGCACACACAGCAGGAACCTTGATGAACCTGGATCCAGGTGAGAGGTGGATCACCTGTCTGAGGGTTCAGGGTGGGGCCTTACAGGATTGAACATCTCTGATTGTATTATTATACATTAAAGAATTCAACCAAACTTAATGAATGTGATTCAAGGGGCATCTTGAATCGAATGTGAATCAATAATCAATGACAAGTGTGACTGCAGCTCAGCAGGATAAGCTCTGAGCTGACTTTACCTCCTCTAAGGCTCTGACAGAAGTTTGGAGCAAGGTGATTGGACATCAGTGTTACCCACACTGTGAAAGCTCTGCTCTGATTAGGTGGTCTCTGCTGGTCCTGATGCTGCTGACATCACATCCTGTTCCTGCAGATGAGCAAAGTGACTCATCGCTTCTAGCACTTATCCACCAGCTGAACTGAGCTCAGTGAAGCCAGCCCTCGCTGCTGCAGCAGACCTCCAGTCAATCATTCACACCCTCCTCAGCTTTGACCCCAGCAGTCACATAGCACTTTAATTTCAGTTCACATAGTTCAGGAGGTCCTACAGAAAAAGAACGCGAGCATGGCGGGTTCATGCCAAAAAGGTGTGACTTTATGGAGGTCAAAGGTCACACAGCAAGAATCAGACACATGAGGTTAGAATCAGCTGGCAGGTAAAACGACAACAACCTCCAAAACACCTGATCAGAAGAAATCAATCATCATAACCAACACTGCTGACCCACACCTGATGGCTGACTCACAGTGTGCGCACAGTCAGCAGTGATCAGACATCAGGACTGCATCAATTCTGCAATCTACTGACAGGCGAGCAGGAGCTGCTGCAATACTTAGGGCAGAGATCAGAGGTTATCCCTGTGTGTGTCTTCTGCTTTGATTCCTGTAGAACACAGGTGTCAAACATAAGGCCCGGGGGCCAGAATCAGACTGGCAAAGACTGCAGTCTGGCTCACTGGATGGCACTGGTATATCTGTACAATGTCTGCGTGGAGTTCAGGGATTTTGGACTTTTAACTGTATTTTCGAAGCTTTACAGCTTTTCTGCTGGTAAAGAGCTCCTCCCACTCTCATTCACGCAACACCACAGCAAATACATAACAGAAAAACAACTGAATGACAGAAAAGTCCTTCTGTCAGAGCCACAAGAAAACAATAGTAAAGGAAACTCTTCAGTTATGTAATTACAGGAGGATCTGTGTAATAAGCTACCAGAACAAGAACTTTCTCTGAATTTTACACATTTATTAATTTATCCTGGAAGATTTCATGTCATTATCTTTATCAGCAGCATTGTATTATTATATTTAAAAATGATACATCCTGTTGAACATGCACTCCTTTTCTCACATTCACTGAGATCAAATGTGATGTTGGACTTCTTCACACCAAAGCTTCTCTGGTTTAAGATCAAAGCTGCCAGCATGGAGTCTGACAGGCTACAGAACTTCCCTGACCTCTTGAAACTGCGTG
>NW_005187686.1:150621-154442 GCF_000239375.1 Pundamilia nyererei | reverse complement strand
AATCCTGACATTCCTTCACTGTCCAAATGTGTTTAACTTTTTTTGGCAGCAATAAATATGACAGTTTACTTATTTTAATTTAAGACATGTTTTATTTTAATTAAGTTTAAAACTTTTTTTATTTAATGTAAATTTATATTTTGTTTTAATTTACTTTCAAATTCTTCAGTTGCTGAATAGGCTGCATAGTTTTCATAAATTGCATAGTTCAGAATAGCTATAATTGTACCAGATGGTTGCATTCAGTTAAGTTGGACTAGACTGTAATACAAACCGTTCAGTTTGTCAACAATAAAACTGACTGAAATGAGAGAAAGACTGAGTGTGAGACTTTGATATTAGATTAAATGAATATTGATAAAGTTTAACTATATGTACCGAATCTGAATATTGCAAAATATTTTTTTAAAATCGCAATAATATCGTATCGTGCATTAAATATTGTGATAATATCGTATTGTGGGATGCATGGTGACTTCCACCTCTAGTATGTTCCCAGCATAACTCTGAGCAACCGGTTCTACAGTCGTGTGTGTGTGTGTACATGTTTTGACATCTTTGTGAGGACAGAAAATTGGACAAAATGCCTGTGAAGCTCAAAATGTGGTTTTAGTGTCAGGGTTACAATTGGGTTATGGTTAGGTTTAGGCTGAGGGTTAAGATTAAGCATTCATTTAGATGGTTAGGGAAAGCATTATGTCAATGAGATGTACTCACGAACATATGAAAACGAGTTTGTGTGTGCGCGCGTGCGTGTTCATCACTGTGTGTTCATCACTGTGAAAACACCGTCTCGGTGTCTTCACAGTGATGTTATCTGAGGTCACGCCGTGGTTTGAGGACGTCAGGTTTGTTTCTTCTTCTCTGTCGGATTATGATCCAAGTGTTTTTGTCGCGTGTAGAAGACACACAGAATTCCAAAAGGTTGATTCTGTTCATCTGGACGTAGCGTCACCCATCCAGGTGACATCCAGTCTCAGCTGACTGCAGGGTTCGAAAACACACACAGACACTCAGGTGAGTGGGATCCCTGAGGACACCTGGCCACTTACAGCCGCCGTGTCCATGTACACGCGCGTGCACGTGGCAGACTGCACCTGCTGTGCCGCTGCGTGTTGCCTTCGCCAATCACAGTTCGTCACCAAACTCCCTTTGAAATCTGTGGAATTCTGGAAGCAAAGCGGGCGGCCACGACAGCGGATCTGAGGGGTATTCACGTCACACAGCGGGGGGGTTCACAAGGACCTGAACTCTGAGGGGAGGGCTGCACAGAGCCGGAGTAATCACGCAAACCTCCCGTTTCCGACCCGGTTGCTGGTTCCGATCTCGGACCTGCCCGTTTACCGTTAAAGCTCACCTTTCTTAAACTGAAGTTTTTTTGCAGGGAGTCTCGTACAACCGCCAGTCATGTGCTAGCGCGTTGCAGCAGAGGTCACTGGCAGAGTTCCGACGAATCAAACTCAGGTCAGCTCACCTGGAAAAGGTCCGGAAGTTCCTCCTGCTCTCTTCCTTCGTCGGCTCCGAAGCAACAAACTCAGAGGTTCTGGGGAAAAACCCAAAGAAGAACCACAGAAAGAAGAAGGAGGAGGAAAAAAAGTCGCTCAGCTCAAGTTCTCACTGTCTGCCTCTGCGCCACTACGCCGCCACTTCCGGCAGTGACGTCAAGACGTTTTTACGAAGCTTAGAGGAGGTTGAAGGGAAAAAACGAATCACCAATCAGAGGGCAACTCCTGATGAGGGGGCAGAGCCTCGGAAGCCACGTCGTAGACTTTTTGTAATGACGAGTCAGGTGACAAACAGCAGGGCAAAAAGTGATGCCATCAAGTCACGTCACTTGTCAGAGTCCAACAATAAAACCATCAAGAACAACAATAAAAAAATAAAATAATAAACAAGAACAGAAACAATAAAATTATGAAAAAAACGCCATAAACAACAAAAACAACAGAAAATCTTTTAAAACAAAAAAATATATAAAACCATCAAAAACAATAAAAACGACTGAAGCGCATCAGAGGACAAACAGGTGCTGTGACTGTTTGTGGCCGTCAGCAGGCAGATGTGAAGTTCTGCTCTCACAGCTGGAGCAGGAAACTGACCCTGCTGCAGGTATGTGCACCTGTTCACTGAGATGAGCTCCTGTCCCTGACAAAGGAGTACACTTGGAGTCACACTGTCTCGGGATGACGAATGAGGGCTCAACCCTGTGCAGGATGTCCTCACAGGCCGGAGCTCACTCACACAGATGGTTTCCATCAGGCTGAAGGACCTGTTCACTGGTGATGCTTCAGTTGAATCATGTTTGTTTACAGTCAGGGTTAAAAGGTCATATGCAGGTAAGAATGTCATCAATTCATTCACCACAGCTCTGCCACCTGGCTGTAGCTCAGGTGGCAGAGCAGGTCAGCCACTAATCAGAAGGTCGGTGGTTCGATCCCAGGCTGCCTCCTAGCTGCATGCCAAATATCCTTGGGCAAGATACTAACCCCATGTTTGCCTACTGGTGGTGGTCAGAGGGCCCGGTGGCGCCAGTGTCCGGCAGCCTCGCCTCTGTCAGTGCGCCCCAGGGCAGCTGTGGCTACAATGTAGCTTGTTATCACCAGTGTGTGAATGGGTGGATGACTGAATGTAGTGTGAAGCGCTTTGGGGTCCTTAGGGACTAGAAAAGCGCTATACAAATGCAGGCCATTTATTTTACAAAAAGCTTCAGAGAGAGAAAACAGGAGGGTGATGACGACTGATGGAGGCAGACACCAAATGCTGCTGGGGCTTACCATTATGCACTACTCCTTCAGGAATGCAGCAAAAATATGAACATAAACATGTTCACATGCACACACACGCACATGTGTCACAGTTATTTACTGTGTGTGCTTTTTTATGGTGTGTTATCACAGTGCAAAGATTTCTTATGGAGCCCAGGAAGAACTTGATTACAGTACACGTGTGTGTGTGTGTGAGAGACGTGTTATAAATGGGCAGAGTTTGACCCTGTACACTAAAGTTTAAACCATTTCAAATGAACGAGTTTATGATTAACTGACGGAAAGGAGTAACTGTTTCTTCTTTTTTATGTTGTTTAAATTACTCAAAATAAATACAACAATGAAATTGTTAAACATTTTTGAACAATAAAAATATAAGTACAGTGTACTAACCAATTGTGCCACTGGAGCTTCTGGACCAATAAAACAATAAAAAGAAAAAAGACAAAACAAAATTTGAGCACACACACATTATGTATTTATTCATATATATATATATACATATATATACACATTTATTTATAAATTTCCCACTCGCCCCTGCGGCAGTCTTTCTTTCAAGCTCGGGTCCTCTACCAGAGGCCTGGGAGCTTGAGGGTCCTGCGCAGTCTCTTAGCTGTTCCTAGGACTGCGCTCTTCTGGACAGAGATCTCCGATGTTGTTCCTGTGATCTGCTGGAGCCACTTGCCTAGCTTGGGAGTGACTGCACCTAGTGCTCCGATTACCACGGGGTAATTCTCAAGCTCTTCTCTGAGCCATTGGTACTTCCCTCTACATCTATCACTAGAGCTGTCTTCTTCTGCTTGTCTACCACCACTATGTCTGGTCGGTTAGCCAGCACCATTTTGTCCGTCTGTATCTGGAAGTCCCACAGGATCTTAGCTTGGATTGTCTCAGGGACATCTTTACACAGCCTGCACCTGGGGTCTTGCCTAGTGTAATAGACCCCAGCCTCTATGGATCTTGTACTCAGAGCTTGTTCCTGTGCTGCCATTATTAGTGCCTCTGTGCTGTCTTTCAGTCCAGCTTTGTTGTCTCATCCTGGACTGTGGTGTT
>NW_005187686.1:146927-149865 GCF_000239375.1 Pundamilia nyererei | reverse complement strand
CAACTAGACTTCTCCAGTCTGAACAACGATGTCGTTGCTGTACATTCTGGTGGTGTGGATCAGTGAATCGATGTCTCGTTCAGGGTTGGCATACAACTTCATGTCATCCATGTAGAGGAGGCTGACAGCTGCTCCATTCCGTAGTCGGCATTCGTAGCTGGCAAGATCAGCTGGCAAAAGGGGAATTTTTATGTATATAAATATATATTAAATTTTAATAATAAAAGATTCAAAGTTGTGAAAACAATACATGAAAAAGATTATATTAAAGAAGTACTTAAAAATCATTTTCATGTCTCTGACCAAAGTTCAATAATTTTAAAATTGGTTTGGGTCGTAGCACCGATGACAGCCTTCTGATTTCCAAGATGCTGGGTGCTCCACACAGAGCTTTATACATCAAACAGACATACTGAGATTTTTGAAACAATCAACGCTCAAAAACAATTTTCCCTGAGTTGCAGAGCTAAAACCAAGATGGCGTCTCGTATGTTAGTGACCAAGAGTGGAGGAACCTCCGAGCTGCTGTTAGGAACAAAGCTGTTTGAATTTCTGCAGGTTAAACTGGATGAACTCTTATCCTGAGATCTTTACTCTCGCTTACAATCTTGTTCTCATTGGGGCACGATCTCCATGTTTTCCACAGTTTCCATCGTTCTCCTCATCCCGGATCATAAAGCTGGACTACATGCAGGGTGCATTCAAGTCACTGCTGAAACGACCAATCACAGTGCAGGTTTCAATAGTTGGGTGATGTAAAAACCCAGCGTCACTGCTCACCTCTGATCTTATCTGTGATTTGACCATATCACCCGTGATAGTAGTAGTTTCAATATGGCGGACATGCGGTGTCATGGCGTTAAGCAGAAAGGAGTGTGAGGTTGTTCAAATTCTCAGCACACTGTTTTGTTTTGTTTTTAATCTTTTCTTACGTCCTTGGGTATTCTACACAATTTTCCTTGAGCTCAATCGGAAGACATTAGGAACAAGGGAACACACCCCAGGTGACTCTCTAAGTAGGGATGAGTATTGTCACCGATTTCTATAACTGATTCAATTCTGATTCACAAGGTCCCGATTTGATTTGATTCTATTCAATTTTGACTCAGAAATATTATCATTCTGATCATTTATCAGTACATATCCATATTTTTATATTCTTGTTTAAAAACAAAGGTGAAACTTGTGATGCCTTTGTGTCAAAGTAACTGAGGATAAAACACAGAAAAGCATGAAGGAGATTTACCCGGCCTGGCTTTTTATAGCAGATAACCTTAAAAATATTCTGCAGTAGATCAAAAATTAAAGAACATGAATCAGCAGAACATTACCTGATGCTGCTGAAGTGAAGCAAAGTTACAGCTAAGCATTTTGTAATTTGGCATCATTTTTTAAAATTTTTTAAAACTCGGTATTGAACAGCACAAACGGGCAACAGCACTAAACACAACTACAGACTGGTGTATAATAAGCAAGCAATAATGCAGAAAATAAAGATTTTTGATGGTAAACTGTTCTTGAAGCTCACTGAAAGAAAGAGCTGTGCAGAAAGTGTGATTTTTATGTGTCTTTACGTATCTGCGTACATGCCGTCAGGTAAAAGATCCACGCTTTGTATTTATTGTGCAGAATTAACCATTTGGCGGATATTGAAATAGTTTTGTGAGTTTTAATCTGAGATTCTGGCATTTCTGGCAAAATACATTTATATTTTAAAAAAAAATCGATTCAGGATTTAATGAATAGATATCACTACGATTACATTGAATAAACCCACACCTATCTGTAAGCACCTGTTACCCTATGAATGTGCCTGGAACACCTTCAGCCAATCACAGAGCAGCAGCACACAGACTCAGCCAATCAACATTTTTAATATGTTCATCATCACCATGTTACAGACAACAACAACAAGTTACATGGTCACAAACAGGAAACAACAATGTGGAATTGGACAGTAGTTTCATAATAAAAGTCTTTCCACTTTCTCCAGCCAATCAGACAACAGAGCTATGGTGAAACAGCCTATTAGCAGCTGTCACATCAGTTGGCGACTGCTGGTAAATTTACACCTGATTGGCTGGTGTTCAAAGTGGAAAGAACAGGCTTTTATTTTGCAAGATCAAGGAAACACTTAAAGGAAAACAAATTTAATTTGATATAAATATTTCGTAAACATCACCACAGTAACACCGACATTTAGACCACACCTTCACCCAGCATGGGAAAACAGGAAGAAATGAACTTTAACCTTCAAAATAAAAGCTCTCTGAGGTTTTAACACTTTTATAGAGTTTCTGAAATCACATGCTTTATCCAAGCTAATGCTGCTAACAAAACTAATGTCCAGGTCTCCTCTGTTTGCCCCGCCCCCCTCATCTTAGATAACGTACTCGCCCCCTCAGCCAGCCACACGGTAGTTGGCATGAAACTCTGGCTGGATGTCGCAGATGCGCCGCAGCAGCTCGGTTAGCACGGCCTCTCGGTTACTACGGTAACTGGCCTGGATACGATTCATCTTCTCCGCTGTGTCACGATCCACCTCCACTGCGCTATTACCATGGGAACCAAGAGCCTGGAGGGAGGGGGAGTTTGGGCGGAGACAGACAAACATTATATACACAACTTTTATTTTGAAATAACTATTATATACACAGAGTACTTAAGTATAAAAACCAGGTTTACATTTATATAGATAAAATTTTAATAATGACTACTACTAATGATTTAATAACAAACAATACAAAAAACGTATTTAAAAAGGAAAAAAAGGAGTAGAAAAAAAGAGCAGAATCAGCTCTCCCAGCCTTCAGTCAGAAAGCTTATTAAAGGCATTTTCGAAAACAGCTCCTGTAGAGGTCTGTGGAAGCAGCTGTCTGACCTCTATAAACACTGGATCACATCTGTCTTTTTGGCAGAAATGCTCATTTCAAGGCTT
>NW_005187686.1:142326-146569 GCF_000239375.1 Pundamilia nyererei | reverse complement strand
CATGTAAACAGAGAGGAAGAGGAGGGAGGAGGAAGAAGAGGAGGAGAAGGACTAGGGTACATACAGCTGCCTCCTTGGTCTTGAACTCCTTCTCTCTCTGCAGGCGGTACTGTTCGATCTCAGCCTGAGCTTCTTCCTTCGCCTGCTTCAGTCGCCGATTCTTACCTGCACACGTCACAACACGAGAGAGAAACCATTTAAAGACTGGACTCAGATCAGTCCGCAGGTTTACAGGTAACGGGTGGAGGACGGTGGAAGTTTAATGTCTGCAGATGAATTGATGCGCGGGTTATTAACACTACTGTGACTCTAGGTCACATGAGCTCAGTGTTTCACCATCAGGAGACCGGAACCACACTGATCATGTGATAAAAAAAACTGCACAGAAACAGACACCCGCGCATGAATCATGGGCTGACCGGAAGTGAACACCCTGCAGTTACCGACCGTGTTACGGTTCTGACCCGGTCACGGATCCGTTACATTGCCGCGAGTTTTCTCCTCACAATGGAAACAGACCTGCTTCTACCCCGATCTGAGTCGGATCGGGCAAAGCTATAATCCCCTCCCTGACGTGCTCAGGGAGGTGCCAGCAGTCTGACGGAGGACCGATCCGATGATGCTGTACCGAGTCCGGTCCGTGTCTGACGTCAGAAGAACGCGAGCAGCCAGTGAAACTGTAAATTCACCGAATTACAGACAGAGTTCTGCCTTACACGGTTTCTGCTCCCTGTCAAAGGTAACAGTGGCCCCGCTGCGGGCTCGGCGCCCAGAGGGCCGGACTGGTACTCACGCTTGCGGGCCTCGGCCACCTTCTCGGCCGCCCTCTTCTCGGCCTGCAGCAGCTGCTGGATGCCCTGAGACTGGCTCGCCATGCTGGGTCACTCTGCGCGGACACACGGAGCAAGGTCGACGGAGGATTTGTGCTGCTTCTACCTCCTCTGTGGCCGCAGTCAGCTGATCTCACGTCACGCTGCAGACGGTCACGTGAGGAGAGTCTGCGTCTTCTTCTGTGCTCAGCATGCTGTGTATCAGCGCCCCCTGCTGGGCTGGAGGGAGGTTCTCACAGTTTCTCTCCACAGTAGCTCCATCATTAATAAATAATATTTACATTTTTAAATACTAATGTAAGTTAGATTTTTATTGATTGTTCAGATTTTTAAACCACAAAAAAAAAGAAAAGAGAACAAAATGAGACCAAAATATGACCGACAAACATAGAACAGCTGACAGCAGCTACATGTGACAGCCTTGAGCTCAAAGATCATAAAACAGAGAAGTCCTTTTTCATCACTGCCAGAGAGAGCAAGATGAAGCAGCCATTTATTAACATCAAGAGTCACTAAAAATTAAATGACCATAAATAAAAGAGAGACTCAAAAACTGATCACATACAAGCAGGTAAGACAGGTGTGTTCACAGGTGTGAAGACTCTTCTGTGCTTCCATTAGACTTGTTCCATGAAGGCGGACAAAAGCAGGGTCAGTTCTCCCAGCCTTCAGTCAGAAAGCTTATTAAAGGCGTTTGTGAAACGCCAGAGTTAGATTTCCTTCACTCCCCAAACTGCTCCTCACCTGTAATTGCCTCCAGATACCTGCCTTAGTAAATATTATCTACCCTAATCCTTGACATTTAACCAGCAAGTGACCTGAACTTCACAGGAAGTCAGAACCTCTGGACAGTGGCTATGAATCGACACACCAGTACCATCTGATAAAGCTCCGTCCCTAGTACTGGTAACAAAGGTGATGATGACAAACATAGAGGCAGCTCCTGGGTGAAGCTAAGCATGAAGTTCTGTCCGAAGCCCACAAGGGATGACAGCTCCTGTAGAGGTCTGTGGAAGCAGCTGTCTGACCTCTATAAACACTGGATCACATCTGTCTTTTTGGCAGAAATGCTCATTTCAAGGCTTCAAAACGAGACTTCACAACAGCCCGGCCCATGTCTTAACTGTGCTTGCTCGTGGGAAACCGACAGGAAGTGTCAGCTGCCGTGGTAACAGGAAGAGGAGGAAGCAATTCTGTACAACTAAAACACAAATGAAGCAAAAAAGTTCAAATGTAAAACCTCACTACATATTAATTTACACGCATGTTATTGTAGCATTGTTATAGTGATACTGATATCACCATTATTAATAAAGAGAGTGCCGATGTCATCAACAGCAGTGATGACATTGGCGTGTCTGTGTACACGGCTTCAGTTTGATTAAAGCTTTATTGTTTCTGATGTGATCAGTTCTGTGAGGAGATCCTTCCTGATTTCCAGTATAAATAAAATTAATACAGTTGTCATGGCAACATTTCGGGCTCCTGTATTTTTCAGCTTCTCTAACGCAAAGGGCGACTTCTCAGTTGGCATCACCAGACAGCCACACATCAGGATCAGCTGTAAGTTTGTCACGGAGAAAGTACCGGAGCAGCTTTCAGTCAGATCCATCCCAAAAGGTCTTACATCAATATTTAAGTGACTTCATAAACTTTGTTTGTGGGTTAGTTTATTCAGAAGCAGGCAGTGCACCATACTGTGTTTCTTATAAGAAGAACACTTCTTTCACCATAGCCGTTTAACATAAACTTATTTTTGTAATTTTACATTTATGTTCTGCTTCTCATGTTCGTTGTGTAATGAATTATTAATCTCTGGCTCTCTTCCACAGCATGTCTTATCCCATCATCCTCCCCTCAACCCAACTGGTCGTGGCAGCTGGCTGCCCCTCCCTGAGCCTGGTTCTGTCGGAGGTTTCTTCTTGTTAAAAGTGAGTTATTCCTTCCCACCGTTGTCAAAGTGCTTGCTCATAGGGGGTCATATGATTGTTGGATTTTTCTCTGTATGTATTATTGTGGGTCTACCTTACAATACAAAGCGCCTTGAGGTGACTGTTGTTGTGATTTGGCGCTGTGTAAATAAAATTGAATTGAATTTATGAATTCCTCATACAGCGTGTTTTTCTTTTTTACATGCATTTGGAAATGATCAGTTCTTGGTTTCTGCTGTATTGTACTGTTGGACAGTTTTCATCTTATAATGTCATGAATATTCTTAAAAATGTCATATGCACCATCAATATGAACATTTTCTCAGTTGTGGATGAACAGGTCATTTTTAAAAGAACTCGTGGTTTCCTCTGGCCTTACATGTCTTAGTTCTTCCTCCGGTTGCTTTCTCTTGTAATAATTAGTGTCATAAACTGCAAACAGTGGCAGCTCCAGTGATGTCATTAATAGTGAGCTGATTATTACATTTCTCTTTCATTCCTTGTAAAAAATACAGTTATTATATATGATAAGTTATCAGTCACAGTTCTCATACTGTCCAAAACCATGTCATCTAAATTTACTTCAGATTACACCCCACAGTAATCAGATTACACTCCACAGTAAACCAGATTTTCTGACTGTCTTTTGGCCGGTCAGAGGAGTCGTGACTGTCAGTGGTGGGCCGGTCTGTATTTTTCTGTATTCCTCTGAGTGATTCTTTGTTCTGTAGTGATCATAAAGCGATTTCGGGTTTCTTGTTTCTCTGATTTGTTTTGGCGACAGCACCTGAGACCATCTGTGGAACTAACCTGAGGTTGGATCTGAATTTCACCTACTGTGATTTGGCCTGTTCCTGAAATTGAAGGTTGACCAATGTTTTCAATTTAGACCTTTACATTCAAATTAGGATTATTTAATGTTTCCAGTATGAAGCGTGAACACAGTGAGCCACACCCACCGGAGGTCTGAGGCTGACACCCACCGCTGATGCCGTCGAGTCCAACGAGAACGACGCATTCTGACTGGCTCTCCCAACACCCTGAAAGACACCAATATATTCCTTAGTTCCCTCCTTCCTTCCTTCCTCCCTCCCTCAGTTCCTTGCCTTTGGAGTTCCTTGGGCTTTGGAGCGTGATGTCACGGCCACGCCCCCTCCCGCCATGACAGTAGGCCAGACAAAGCACACGGAAGCGTCAGCTGTGGTTCGTAGGTACTGTGTTGTCGGTTGCAACGGTAGATCACATGATAGGGAAGGCAAGAAGCTGGAAAATGGGCTCTCTTTTCATCGTTTCCCCTCCTGGAGGCAACGGGAGGGATCTCATGTATCCGATAATACTAAACGAAGATGTCAGGCTTGGATTGCAGCGGTCAGACGAGCGGATATCGAGTTCTCTGCCATCCCCAAACGAGAGCAATTGCCCACCTGAGAATTCATGTTGAGCGAGTAATAGGTAGTTTGCGTAACAAGTTCAAAATGCTAC
>NW_005187686.1:139387-142042 GCF_000239375.1 Pundamilia nyererei | reverse complement strand
GCGGTAGGCTGTCTGGGTTTCCACTCCACTGCCTTATTTCATACGGGTCCACATTACCGATGCACGCTATTTTTTCCAAGTACCGTCTCTTGGCTTCTGGGTGCAATCGGTCACAATACAGCCCTTTGTCTTTTGCGCTAATTTTAAGCATGGTTCTGGCAGTCCCGCTTCCAACACAGTGTGTTTGTCTTGATTTTTTTTGCCTTCTGACATGGCGCCGCGATCCCACAATGCACTGCCGCGTGACGTCAACTCCAAAGCCCTATTCTCTCACTTACCTTACTTCCTTATAAGGTATGTCCTCCATTTGTCTGTCAATCAAACTGGGAGGCTCCACCAACTCCTTCCTGGAGACATGGTAAGGACACACAGTATTCTGAGTACTGGAAGTAACTGGACTACTGCAATTAATCAGAGTACTCTGTAATGTGTAACTTACTGGATGTGTTTCCATATTTGGTTGTCAGGACTGTGGCTACAAACACAACAAGTGTTAGCAATAGCCTTTAGCACATGTTAGCATTGTTACCATTGTGTTTTACTTACGATTGGGTGTGGCGGCGGCGATGGTGGCAGGAAGTTGTGTCAGGACCGTGGTCACTGTGGCGACTGCTAAGTACAAATGGGAAATTATGGATACAGTTAGCTCAGTTAGCATCAGTGTTAGCCACATAAAGACGCTAAGCTAACTTTTTTTTTTTTTACCATTTTGGGGGTCTTCTTCGGCACCGCTCACTATTACTTGACATCTTTTCTGATTCGCTGCCGCTGCTCGTGTTGCCACGGGAATGAGACCTGCTGGGCAGAGAGCCAATTAAATATCTTGAACGGTCAACCTGAGGGTGGGCAGACCATCATGACACACAGAGGACAAACATGAAAAAACTTTTGAATAAAATTCAGAGGGTGCATCCTCCTGAGGCCGCATTTGAAGGCCGATTACGTCACATACATCGTGACGTAGGCTATCCCAATTCAAAGACTCCTCCAAATGCGGCTGACAAATGTGTCCTCCTTTTCCTCAGATTTGAAGGAGTCAGGTGTATCCTTTGTGGCCTGCCATATCCCAGAATTCATAGCGTGGCACAGCCAATTCCAGTTTCCAACAATGGCGGCAGCTACTTAGTTGTAATATTATTTTGATTACTCTTTCTGGGCACAAAATAAACTTTTATGATACATTTCAGGCAAGAATGTAGCTGTGTAAACTTCAAATATCTGCTTAATTTATCAACACACATATATCACATATTTGCAAAAGTGCTCCGACATTTTTGGAGCCATCTGTTACCCACCAGCTCGATAGCTAACCAGGTGGTCAAGGCTCACTAGAGCTGGCGAGAACAGCGAACTCCCGGCAAATCATTTTCAACCCCGTGTGGTCTTTGCTACTCAGGTTAAACATGATATATAAGTCACTCAGATAACTTAAAAATGTTTGGCTTTTTCCAGTGTTTTATCTGTTTATGAATAAATCAGTTTGGCTGAGATTAAAGTTATAGTTTTCACATAGCTGAATAAATATCAAACAGAAAACTGATTAAACAGAAGTGTGAGATGGTAGAAAATTTACTCCAATGCCCTGTTATATTTTACATAGCAAGGAGCAGACGGCTGACTTTATTAAACTCCACCGAGACAGCGGTGACGCAAATCTGAAGGTCTCGGTTGCAGCCTCTGAATTTGGACACAGCTTTCATTAGAAACAAATGAAGGCATTAAAGAAATGACAGTTTCCTTACCTCCTCCTCTGCTCTCTGATTGGTCGATCTCCATCAAGACTTCTGCTCCGCCTCAAACACCAACAGGAAAATGTGTCATTTTAGTTCCCTCTTTACTATTCCTTCCTCCCTTCCTGACTCCTTCTTTCCCGTTTTTCTTACTTCCTCCCCATTGTCCTCCCTCCCTTCTTTCCAACCTCCCATTTTTTTATACCTTTCTTTCCCTATCCCTTCCTTACTTTCTTCCTTTTTTCATTTAAGCCTCCATTTCATCCTTCCTTCATTTCCTTTCTCCCTTCCTGCCTTACCTTTGTGGTCTTCCTGGGACTTGTTCGTCTTTGTTGGTGTTTGGACAAAACTTTGGGTTGAACAGACCACTGTTTCAAGGAAATCGGAGATTACAGTGGCAATCAGATTACATTCTGCATTAATTTAATTACATGTATCAGTAATCAGATTACACCTTGCAGAAGGTTGTTTTAAACGTACATGTTTGTGTTGTTTTCCCATGGTGCACTGGGCTTAGCATGATCAGGCTTCGCCCTGCCCTCTGACCCTCTGCAAGTTCAGACACGTGATCAAAATACATCATCGCATGTCAGCATCACATGACATCAGTACATTCTCTCACCTCTGAACAGCAGGTAGTGCGCTGTGTTTTGTTATTAGTTCACTACTGCAACTTGGCTTCTGATTGGCTGGAATAGAGAAGTGGGGACAGAGCTGTAGTTTATTTTATTACAGGAGCAGATAGTAAAACCACAGCATGTCTTCCTAAACACACCTTGACGCGTTGCCCTCACACACACATCAGCTGATGCCGTTTTGTTGTCAATGCCATTTTTCAACAGACGGAGAGACGGAGTTTTAGAGCAAGTGAAACTGGAAGAAAAGGATGCATCATCAGAAACGTTTGTGTGTGTGTGTGTGTGTG
>NW_005187686.1:114342-139233 GCF_000239375.1 Pundamilia nyererei | reverse complement strand
TGTCTTTCTGTGCACGTGTATCTGTGTGTGTGTCTGTGTGAGTCTGTATGTGTATGGGTGTGTTTGTCTCTTTTTTTCTCCTCATAGATCTGTGTGATGTCACAGAGTGCAAGTATCCTTATTTTTTTCACTATTTTCAGGTTTTCTGACACATGTGAAATGGGTAAAGGCAGGCTCATGGGGTGATTTGAGAAGAGGGAAAGGTGGAGCCTACGAGAACCAGGTTTAGTTTATGGAAGCCAGATGAGCCAATCAGAAGAAACCAGGAGAAGCTGAAACATTTTGTTTCAGAATCAGATACAAAGTGTGCAGAGCTGAATACCTGGAGAAGGTGAGCAGATTAAATATCATCACAGAGGCCGGTGTGCATTACCTGAAGAAGGTGTGATGTTCAACGCAACACTTCCACAAATGTTTGCAGCTGCGGCAGTCGGATGTTTGGAAGAAGAACGATGTCGCTGAACCCTGAAAGCCATGCAGTTTCTTTTATAAATAACGTTTTTGCATTTTTTAAAAATATATTTTTTATCTAATGATCACTGTTAGCATTAGCTTAGCATTAGTCAGCCAATAGGAACTCACGTTTCTGCCTGACACTCTGAGCTCGAACTTCTCGTCTTTGTAGTGAAGTTTGATGATTCGCTGCCTGCAAAAGACAGCAGGCTGAGGGTCACATGACTGAGGTCATATATTTCTGTTTCCTCTTGTTTTGGCCCCGCCCCCTCCTTGCTGCCCCCCTTAGCTGTTAATCCTTCTGACCATGACTCATTGTCTTCATCTCAGGGAAATGTTAACACACATTTAAACTGATCAATACATATCATTAAATATTAACACTGATATGAACGTTCTGTTTGGGTCATATCACTGTGATGTCATCCAGGCGTTTTTAACCTACCACAGATATTTTCCCACCAGCTCTTTGTTCTTGAAGATGACCACTCCTACTGGTGTTGGACCCAGGAAGTACTCGGTGTGGTTCTCCCCCTGCACAAAGTCATGGTGTCAGCACGGATCAGTGATTGATCGGCTGAAGTTCTTGTATTGATCAGTGATCAAAAGGCTTACATAGGCGGCGAACAGAGAGACGCCGTACATCTGCAGAGAGCTGCAGACAGACAGGAAGTGGCGCTGAGCCTCAGAGCGAGGGACGCCACTGCACAGCAAGAGAAAGAATCAATCAATCATTCAATCAATCAAAGTGATTTCTTTTGTTAGTGTGCAGCTCCATCTTTTGTCGTGTATTGATTATTGATCTTTTTTTTTAAATATTTTTGATGGTGGCAGAACAAAATAAAATATGCGATCAGGTCATGTGATTACAGAAACAAGACCTTTAACAGCATGGCATCATTTCCTGTGTACCTGAGCGTTTTGCGGATGAGTTGAACTTCCTGCGTCTCCTCAGCATCTGATGTGTTGTCCTCACTCTGGTTGCCTCGATCCGCTGAAACAAACATGGGAGATCAATAATGAACTTACTGACTGATGAAGAAGTCACACATATGAACGGGTGTACAGAATTATTTTGATGTCACAAGTCATACACGAGAAAAAACATATTCTGAGCAAATATTTCATTTTACTCATTTCATTTGCAAAAGTGCTCTGACGTTTTCGGAGACGTGCAGAATCAAATTCAAAGCCTTTTCTTTACACTTATGCAGGTGTTACATTCTCTAATATGTATTATATATGGTTAAAATACATCAAATGCAGTAAGTATACACGTTTCATAAAAAGTCTGTAACTTTCTTATTGGCTTTAGCCCACATAATTAAACATACAAGTCGATCTTGAGTTTCACACTCTTTTTATTAGAAATAATCAAATTGTTACATTCTTAAATTGACACAAAATGTCAGAAATCTTCTCTGTCAGGAACACATTTTCTATATGTATATGCAGCTCAAACTTATGCACAAAGAATGTAATGTAATGCCTGTATTATCTTTTTTCGTTTGTGACTTATGATAGAAAAATAATTCCATACATTTTCTTCTCACCCTGCAGCATCAGAGCGCACAGCTGAGCTCTGAGGTGGCCGGAGCATGGCAGGCGACCTCGACGTACATCCTGACAAAGTTGGAGGTAAAATTGACGCCTGACACAGGAAACACATGAGTTTCACCAAGGGTATTTAAAAAGCAGATGCAATTATGGTGGCTTAGTCATGCCAGAGGGCCACATAAGGCCACCCATGTTGGGGAGGGGGGACCTTTAAGGGCACCCGTGGCAGATGGCCATATAATGCCACCTTTGATGAGGTGGCAGGCTTGTTGAGACAGATATGATGCGTTTAGTGTTTCATGGATTTGTTAGGTTGCACTGAAACATACCGGGTTGTTTCCTCGTTCAGCTTCGATGGATCTTCAATGTAAAATTTGACTCCAAAGTAGAAAATGTATGGCGGCCCAGCTGGAACAAAAAATGAGAAATGTGCTGTTTGAGAATCTGAGGATAAATCAATAAGACAGATCAGTTATGTTACTGATGAATTTCATGTTGCAGCTCACCGAGTTCCTTGTGCTGTGACAGAGTCTTTGAAGGATCCAACCAGAGCTGAAAGAAACACAAACAGTAACTGCTGCTGCTCCTGAGCGCGCTCAGTTTGGACTTCTTGTTTGTGTTCTCACCGTCTGCTGCCAGTTGTCACAGAACTTTAAACCGAAGAACTCAACCTCGACCACGCCTAGCTCAACGAACACCAGCTGCAAGATGGAGACCGCCTTCGATGATCTCTGAGGACAATACACTGCGTCACATTCAGAGCTTTCATCACTCACAGAGACAGGCTGCTGAAGAACTTATCAGATCTATCAAACCTATCAATTCAGTTCAATTCATCCATTCATTCTCTTCCACTTAGCCTTATCGGGTCATGGGGGGATGGAGCCTATGCAAGCCACTATAAGCAAGAGGTAGGGTGAAGGTCAAGTTTATTTATATAGCACCTTTCAAACAGCCGATGCTGCACAAAGTGCTTAACAATATAAAAATGGCATTAAAAAGCAACAATGTAATACAATAATAATAATAATATAAAACAATAATAGGACAATAAAAGAATTAAAACAATAACTACAATTATTAAAATAAGACCAGAATACTTGGGTCATAGTGTGTTAAAAGCCAGGGCATAAAATGTGTCTTTAGTACTGATTTAAATTGCTCCAAAGTCTGGGACCTGCCACGGAGAAGGCTCTATCGCCATGAGATTTGAGATAAGTCCGTGGGATGGACAGTATTATTGCCAGACCCTGTAGACCCTGTATTGACAGCCTGACGCAGTGCTAATTTAACACAGAGAAACAGACAACCATTCACACCTATGGGCAATTTAGATTCACCAGTTAACCTTACCCCACTAACTGCTTTTCTTTGCACTGTAGGAGGAAGCTGTAGAACCTGGAGAGAACATGCAGACTCCAGACAGAAAAGCCGGCAAGGCTGAACTCAAGAGCTTCTCGCTGTCAGGCAACAGTTCTAACCATTGTATTACCGTTCCGCCCAATCAGTTCAATGCAACAATATATAAATATATATACCACCACAACAATATATATTGTAAGGTAAAGACCCCACAATAATACACAGCTATCAAACCTGTCAGGTTTTCTATTTTTTACTGCCACTAAAATCAAAGTTCATAACAGGAAGTTCTTAATAGTGATCTTTCAAAGTCAGTCCCCTCTAACTGCATAGAGGTTTGATGGAGGCCACAGAGTGGTGACAGTCTTACTCAGAGGGGAGAGGAAACGGCCAACGGGAAGTCGGCACTGACCTTGATGCCCTGTTCGACCGTCAGTGTCAGCTTTCTGTTGTCCAATAGAAGCACTTCTCCGTAAAACTCCTCCCGGTTGCCCCGGAAACAGGCCATTGTCCTGTCATGAGCAGAGTTACAGCCTGATGAAGATAAAGGTGGCAGCTACAGAGTGATGGTGTTGATGAGCATGACATCTGAAGCACCTCAGATACAAACCACAGAATCAAACTGAGCCCTGAATGATGGGAAATAGAGTCACCAGCTTCTCTGCTCACCTGCTGCTGATCCTCCTCTTCCTCTCCTCCTCTGGTCCTTTGTCAAAGTCTGCTCTCCTTCTTCTCTGGTTTCTCTGGGTTTGTTGCTGTGTTACCATAGAGATAACTCCTCCCCCTCTCCTCTGATTTCCATTTTGCTTTGTTTCCCTTTAAAAAAAACTTCAACAAATAATTCCAAAAAGCAGGTGTGTGTACAGAATAATTTGAAACAGAATTTTATATACAATCGACACAACTTTTAAGTTTCACTGATGATCAGTTTTTATGCTCAATTTATCACAAATATAACTTCTTACTGAGGCTCAGTCAGCTAATTTCCTGTGTGTGTGTGTGTGTGTGTGTGTGTGTGTGTGTGTGTGTGTGTGTGTGCGTGTGCTGCATTCACTGCCTCATTAATCTGAGTGCAGGATTAGCAGAGGCTGAGGCGGATCCCTTGAACGCCACGTCAACACAAAAACAACTTTCAGTGTTTAAAGTCGATCAATAAAAAAACAAGATTAATTTAAAGAACTTCTGCATTGTGATGTTTTATTAAATCAGTTTTAGTTCAATATTACTGAGGAAAGATCATTTTAAATATCTTTACTTATTTTCACCACTTACCCTTTTCAGGGTCGCAGGGTGCTGGAGCCTATCTCAGCTGTCTTAGGGCGAGAGTCAGGTTACACCCTGGACAGGGCTAACAGGCTAACACAGACAACCATTTGCAACTATTGTTTCCAATTAACTTTTCCCCACTAACTACATGTCTTTGGACTGTGTCCACACAGAAAGACCCCAGCATGATGGTAGAATTGAACTCAGGACCTTTTTGCTGTGAGGCAACAGTGCTAACCACCATATTTTACTTTTTTATGTTTAAAACTAATACTTAGTGTTCTGTCTCATCATGTACGAAAGTAAATAAAAGTTAATTTAAATACAAAAAGCTATATATTCATAGAAACATGTATGTTTGAGATTTATTTTACAGTTTTAACCAGTTTTTTGTTTTTACAGTGTAATCAGCTGATGGTGAAATTTTTTTACAGTGTGGGATTAAAGTAGCTGTTAAAAACGTCTCAGTTGCGCTGTGTCGCTCAGACCAGTGTTCACACTGAGATCACCGCACTCTTATTTTTAATGAGATTTTTTTTAATCTGTTTATTTATTTACGTGACTTTTTTCTTCAGTTTGATTTTTAATTCTGTTATTTCTATTGATATAAATGTTTTCATATTTTTACCTTTAACTTTTTTTTTTTTTATCCTGTGACTTCACAGGATAAAGGCATACTTCAGGATTTTTTGTTTTACAATAAAAGACTTTATAAACAAACAGAGGTAAAGTTAAAAATTGATTTTAAATCTGAAATCGGGTGTTCTGATTGGCTTGTGACATTTAACAAAAGGACCAATCATGGCAGCTGACTCCAGTCCTCCCGTCTGCATTCAGATCCTTGCTGTGATCATCCTCCTGTGTTTTGGAGTCTATAGCTTCATCAAGGTAACCGTCAGACTTTTGATTTTGGGTCCAACGTGACCTCCTGCTCACGCAGTCCTCCCCTTCCTCTCTGCAGGGAGCCTCCTCCTCCTCCTTCAGCTGGTGGTCAATCCTGGGAGCTGCCTGTCTGCTCGCCACCGCCTTTGCTGCCTTTCGCCTCTATGAGGTCTGCAGGAGGAAGGCAGAGGAGGCGAAGAAGAGGCAAGACAAAGACGAGCACAGAGGATTGTCTGAGGAGAAGTGATGAAGAGGAGCTTCAGATCAATAATCCTTAATTATTTTAATTTGTCCCAAACGGCTGATGTCACACTTTCTCTCTCCTGATTGGCTGCTGGGTGGTGTTACACTGTAAAAAGATTCTGTAAATTATTCATGTTTTATTTTGATGGGATCACCGAGCATTTTCTGTGTGCTTTTATTTTTCAAACTGTGTTCATTGACAGAAAACACAGATTCTGGTCAGATCAATAAATTCACTTTTTAATCAATGATTTCATAAAATCTTATACCCTGGTTCCTTCACAATAAAAGTCAGTCATGTGGTCAGAATAAGAAGTTTCAAAATAAAGTTTAGTAGCAATGTGCAGCACTGTCTCTAGTCCACTCTTTCAGAATAATGGTATCTTACACGACAAACAGAGAACTTGAAAATAAATTACATCTAGGTGCAGTTTTCAAAGGAAAATCCACAGCTACATACTATGGCTTCAGTTCCAGACTTTCACAATAAAAGCCTCACAGTAGAGTAAAAACTGTTGTAAAATTGATGCTCAATAGCAATAAATCTGATAGAAACTTATTGATTTTAAGAATTACAAACAGCAATGATATGACTTAAAATAAAACCACTCATCAGTCGATCACGGGGAAAGGCTGCTGAGGCTCCGATTGGTTGTCAGGAAATTTCCCATAAAGCTCGGCACCTGAAGACCTGTCGCTATGGTGATACCACCACACCAAACCTAAGGCACAGTTTTACAGCAGTTAGCACTTTAATACATGCAGAGTATGTCCTGTAATATATTGAGAGTACTGTGATACTGTCAGTGTACCGTTACTTAACCGTGACTGTACAGTATTACTGTACTATTACCGGTACTGTAGTGTTACTGTTATAGTACTCACGGTGAAGGCGGGGACAAGCGGCTGGCTGAACTTTGTTTTGAAGGCGTGAACAAGACGAAGACGATCTACATCAATAAACAACAAATCACCTGAAACAAACAGGAAGTCAATTCAGAAACAAAAACAAACAAACAAAACAAACACACTGTCAATGAGCAACCAGGAAGTTGAAAATACTCTTTGTTTTTCGGACCGTTGTCATAGTCACAGTAGATTCCGATTCGGTGAGGTAATGGCCAATCCAGTGTCTTTGCTCGGTTGTTGTGCTTTGCGGCAAGAGAGCTCTGCAGCCATTGGCTGGCGTGGAGACACCACGAACCGGTGCCCTTCCCTAATTGGTCAAAGCGTCCCAGGCTGCCCCGATAGGCCACCCCTACACTGAATGATTTCCAGTCCGCCAGGGGGCGGAGCTCCCAGTAGTGACAACCATTAGTCATCTCCTCGTCACCTAGGAGACCAGGAAGGAATTTCTTTTTAATTTTTAAAATTAGAAATATTTTATTTTAACTTGTATTATTAAAAATTATTTTAAAAAATGAATAAAATTTCAATGTCAAATCATTAAATCCAAGTTGTTATTAAATCAACTTTTTTTTTTTAAATTCTGACATCTTAAAGACATTCACTTTAGTGTTACTACAGTATTAGTACTGCAATAAGAGTGCAGTATTACTACCCAGCACTGTGTATGACTCCCCAGCAAATCGATCGCGTCCTCCTCGACTTGCAGCCGTTTTATTGGGTGATGGCGTGGCGCTCCGGCTGCTGAGGTAAACACAAAAAAAAATGTTAATAAATGTCAACAGCATAGCGGGAATGAAACGGCAAGGTGAAACAGCCAATGAGGTTGTGCCAAAGCATGATGCAGCAGAGAGGAAGATGAGCGTGACAAAAACATTTCATTTGTTACATGATGGAAGAAAAGTTTATGTTACGACATCATTTCCTTTAAACATGTTAAGCCTTTATTTTGAAATAAAACCAAACATGAACTTTTTAATTAAAACAGGAAATTAAACGCTGATGTGATGTCAGCAGTGATGTGAAAATGG
The DNA here is from genome assembly GCF_000239375.1 of Pundamilia nyererei. Classification (NCBI taxonomy): domain Eukaryota; kingdom Metazoa; phylum Chordata; class Actinopteri; order Cichliformes; family Cichlidae; genus Pundamilia; species Pundamilia nyererei. The sequence goes on along the minus strand of NW_005187686.1, from coordinate 131,533 downwards.
CAAATGGAGAGAGTGATTGGTTGCTAGGAAACCACTCAGCCATGATTGTTTCTACCTGAGCAAGTTGGAGAGGAAGCAGCACGGAGACTGAGGAGGGATAAAAAGGTTAAAGGTTATTTACTGAGGCACGTGTGAACTGGTGAGACAGGTAGCCGCTGTGATCTCATCACGATCTCACCTCTGAATGAGTCAGCTGATCAGTAAATGTGTAATGAGGAGGTGTGGCCTCCTGACTCTACAATTCTCTTGAATCAGCTGACCCATTCCGGCAGGGCCAGCATGTTTATTTAGGAGGTCAGAGATAAAATGACAAACAGTTAGCGATGATGTACAGCTTGGCGGCGTCCAGTCACAGATGGAGATACGAAAAATCAGCAAAAAAAGTGATGTGGCCCAACCAGCTTTTTCAGGGAATTAAGAGCACCTCCTGCTGTCGTTACCTGACCAGCACAGGTGTGTCACTCTACAGGTGAGAAAAGTGCATCTTCCTGTTCTTTCTCTTTCACAATAAAAGCCTGTGCATTTCACAATACTGTGAGCGATGAACTTTACCGTGCTTCTAAGATACATTCAGGTGTATTAAAAAACACAACGGCCTCATCACTAACAGCTGTCCTCACCTGCTTTTGTTCTCTTTGCCTCGCAGGCGAGGATCATGACCTTTGACCCCCTGAGGCTCCCAGGTCACCGTGTCACCCTGAACCTTGAGCTCGGCGTGCGCTGTTGAAGCGTCGAAGCTGAAGTTATACGCTGCAGACAAAAACATGGAAAACAAGGCGTCATTATTATCTGAGGCTCCGCCCCTCAAACACAGTTAAATATTCCACGTCGTGTGCTCACCTGTTGTTTCTATGGCGATAGGCTCTGAGAACTCGCCAGCTGCCGCTTTGTTTCTAGCTCGGACTCGAATGGCAATGAAACGCGAATCGAACTTCAAACCTGAAATGCAGAAATTGGTTTAAACTCAATGATGCTGTAGCCATGCAATAATGACCTCTGACCTTTTACCTGAGATGGTGACCTGAGGTTCGATAATGTCACAGACTTTCTCCCAGCATGCCTCTCCTGCCACTCTCAGTGTGCTGTCACGGTCCGTTTTTCGGTACTCTAGGTCATAATGTTCGATTGGTCTGCTGCTGCTATCGCCACCACTGTCTGCCTCACCGGGCGGTCGCCAGGTGACCGTGATGGTGTTGTCACGGACTACACAACTGGAGGCATCGATCTGTGGAGCTCTCGGCACTGAGAAACAAGAAAAACATGTGACCTCTGACCTCACAGAACAACCACCTGAACTGGTTGCGTCAACTGACCTGGCAGAAAGTGAAGTCGTTGAAGCCCCGCCCTCTCTGCACTGAAGTCCACAGTAAATTGTGACATGTTGTCTGACACCGCAGGGCGAGTGGTTAGGCGGAACGCCGGCGCCATTGTTACCCTAGTAACAGTGTTGGGGCGGATCCCAATGGAGTGGGGTGGGTTAGGTGTTAGTATTTAGGGATGGGGTTAGAAAGGTTGGGGCGGAGTTTGTATGCAAATCATTGGAGAGCTTCAGTAAGTGGTTTGTTAGTTTGAAAAGATTCAGAAGAATCAATGATATCAAAATGAAACATTGTAAACAAACAAACAAAAACAAACATCTGATATCATCAAATGAAATGAAATGACAATGAAAACACACATTACACAGCTTTATACATTAAACAAATCAGACATACCTTTCTTTGATTTGTTTTGCTGCCTGAAAACAAAACAAAAAAACATTTTTAGTTTTTTTTAAATGAACTGATGACATCATCTTCCTTGTCTTCATCACGCCTCACCGCGAGAAATTCTTCTTCAGTGTTGATCGTAAGTGTTTGATTTGCAAAGTCAAGAAGCTCCTCGCAAGAGACCAGAGCAAACTTGCCCTCTGACAGCTGCTTCTGAAACACCATGCAGAAAACAACCCAGTCAAGCAATCAATAGCTTCAAAAATAAAAAATGGAAACAAATAAAGTGCTGCCAATGAATAGATATAAAAAATATTTATGAATGTATATACATTAAATGTAAAATATTATTTATTTGCAAAGTAGAAAAAAATCACTTTAAAAACAATGAGTAAATAAATATGTAAAACTAAATAATATACTAAAAAATAAAGTGTTCCAGATAAAAATAATTCATTAAAAAATAAAGTTTCTACCTGAAGCTCCGCCTCCTTTCTTTGCTTCTCTTCTTTGATTATGTAACGGAGCTCCGCCCCCTTCTCCTCCAGGGCAGAGTTTAGCTTCTCCAACTCTGCCTCCAAGTCTGACATCACCTTGCATGACTCCTCCTGATTTAGCAAAGTTAACTTTAGTTATTTTTCCTTTAGTTTCTCTTGTCCCATCCACCTAAGCCCTTCCCTTTGTTAATTCAGCTGATTAATGAGCTGACCTGCAGGCCCGTCAGCGTGTGATCAACTGCTTCCAGGAAGTTTTGGAGCTCCTCGTTCTTACTGGCCAATGTGCTGATAATCCTGCGCAGAGCTTCCTGTTTACAAACAAACATTTAAAAAATAAACTATTTTTTACAGCACCTTCCTCCATGTTGGTGAAGCCTTAAGCAGCACTAAGTAATCACAAAACTGTTAGAGCAGAGACAGCGAGACACACAGAGCTCCTCCTCCTCATCTTCCTGATTCCACACCTGACAGAGACCAATCAGACGAGAGCATCGGCTCAGAAGGCGGGTTAAACACCTCGACCAGGATCAGCCTCCGTAGACCATAATGGACCAAAGAAGGCTTGGCATCCTAGCTGAGGTGAATACAACCATCACCATCCTGCCAGTCTCTGGCCCGCACACACCTGCCTGCTCCATCTGTTAGAACTGCAGCTGTCCGACCTTCAGATGGCGCTCTCATTGGTTAAAGACTCAACGGAAGTCTGGCAGGAAGTCTGGACACACTGAACCAAAATAAAAGGTGAAAGCACAGATCGAAGCTTCACCTGGTAGCCCTGAGATGATGATGCTCTAAGAATGAACTGACTGACTATTGATTGAATGATTGACATGTACATTTTGTTGGCTGTGCACTGATACTGAACTGTAATTTCACGCTTTTGTAACGCGTATGTTTTTAGAAACTCAGTAAAGCACATTTGAACAGGAATGAGGTATTTTACTATGAAAATTACTTCGGATGTACGGGTTTTATTTTGAAACTTGGAGGGTTCATTGTGACCCCAAAGTCTGAACACGCTAAAGGTCATGTGACCCCCACCTGTACTCGCCGACTGATCAGTATGTTATAATGCACAGCTCTTGTTCTCACTGAAGCTCGGTCCACCAGAGAAAGAGAAGCTAACCGCTAACAGCTAGCAGCTAATCCCCCCTCCTCTGCTTCCATTTCCTTGCACCTCTCCCTCCACCACGTCCGCCCCCCCTCACTCCCCTAACTTTCACTCACTGCTCGATTGATCACCGATTGATCACACTCTTACCTTCTGAGCGTCCATCACCTGAGACAGAAACAGCGGTAAGTGGGGACGAAGGTACGGGCCTGAAGTGACGGCATACGTATGTACATACTTATTTCCTGTGAAGTGTGTCAAAATAAGAGCGCGGAGAAGAGAAAACTGATGGGGATGTATATTAATTATTGATTCTGATGTTTGCGCAGTAGTGTGCAAAAGTCTTGAGTCAGACCTTCTGGTTATTTTAAAAGTGCCCTTGAGCAAAAGTTCTCCTGCTTTCTGAAAGTTTAAAATTCTTCCTTGGCTTTTTTTGACATGTGTTCAAACCAGTCCTTGTACCTGACCTCTGAACTTTGACCTGTGAGTAAAAGTTCAGTGTGGGATCATCCTGACAGAGCACACAACATAAGGCAGAAACATCCAAACAACAGCTTTGAATGCCCTTCAAGAAACTACAGTGGGAGACGCTCACAGAGATGACGGAGAGCTGCTCAGAGAGCTCAGCTGAAGGATGAGGAGCACAGTATTGACTTTCTGGTGAAAATCTGGAGGGCCTGCAGCTGGAGGAGATGATCAGGGGCTGAAGCAGTGGCTTCACTGAGTTTTACCTCAGAGATTTGAATGATTTCAGAGAAGCTCCTCTGAACCCAGAGCTGCTCCTGTTGTTTGAGTCCAGGAGGAGACAAATGGAGGAAACATGAAACACATTAAACGGTAAAAAGAGGCAGCAGTGTTCCAGTCAAACCTTCAGAGCAGACGATTCTCATTGGATGAAACAGTATTTGTTGGATCTGACCTGAAGAATCCTCAATGTTTTTGCTTTGATTTTAAAGACCTACCTAAAGCTTTCTCCAAGATTGCAGACGCCATCACCTGCTGCTTTACACATTTGTGTGACTGAGTTTCTTTATTCAGCAGGGTGTTTACGCAGCACAGCAGCTGAATGGCTGTTTAAAGACTACTCAGTCTAAGCCTCACTCAGATTTTCCTTCACTTCTCACATCCAGTGAAAGTTAAACCTTCCTGTTCATCCACAGATCAGCTCCAAACCGCGACACACATTAAAATCACCAACACGTTTCATCATCATCGATTCAATTATATTTATACAGTGCCCAATCCCACCAGCCGACTCAGCTTGACTTATACTATCCAGAATACAGGGGGTCTCCCTGTAGTCTGGATATTCTGGATAGCATTCAGATGATTTCCTCACTCTCGGTTCACATCAACTTTTTTGATGTTTTTTACAGGTTTTATAAATAAAGTTTGTAATGATCATGAGACCAACTTTCTGCACCTAAGATGTCAAATGTGATTGGCTATAATAGTCTTCATTACCTCCTGTTTAAAGCTGCAATAAAACAAGTCAGCCCCCAAGGTCACACCAGTGTTTCAAACTTTATTGACAGAGCCACAGAGAGCAGCAGATTTATGTTGTCACATGAAATCAGACAGCAGACAGGAAGTGGATCAGTAAAAACAGAAAGCTGGTATCGTGTTGCATTCGTTTAATGTTCAGATTTAAAATCAAGAACCAAAAATCTGCTCATTTAAATTATGTGCTTCAGTTCAGTTTACAGCAATAACTTACGGTTTACAGTGTTATCTGTTTCCATGGCGACACACAGAAAGTCTTCTGCTATGCCTCGTCAACCGTCTCAGGTGGGTCAGGTATTCGAGTCGGCAGCAGACTTCCAAAGAAGAAGAGAGGTTCTGACAGAACAGATGACCAACTGAAGGGCGGGTCTCTGACTGACTCAAAGACACTGAATGTGATTGGTCAGAAGCTGAGAGGGGGCTCACTGATTGGTTGGATCCAACTGTTCTGTTCAGAACCAAACTCAAAAAACATGAAAAACTATCAAAGGCGCTGAATTATCAACATCATCATCATCAGTGTCCATGGTTACTGTCATGTTAGGGGGGTGGGGCCATGCAGGGTAAGGCAGGGGGCAGAGCTAAGCGCTACACATCTTTAGTGGTATAAAAACATAAAAAGTTCATGTTAGAGTTTCTTTGAGTTGATGGACAGCTGGCAGCAGCCAATCAGGAGAGAGGAGCAGGTGAGGGGGTGGGCACAGAACTTAAATACACTCACTTTCTGTACAGTTCATCTCATAAACACTTCCTGTTGGTCTTGCATATTTACACAGATGTCACGATGTATGAGCCGCGTTCGCCACCGCCCCCACTGCTGCCACCGCCCCCACTGCTGCCACCACCCTCGCCTCCCTTTGGCTCGCGTTTCTTCGTGATTGGGGTGGGGATAAGGGAGGGCCGCGTAGGGGTAGTGGAAGATGATGTGGTGGTAGTGGGTGCTGTGCCTTCAGCACTGCTCTTCCTTGGGCTTGGCGTGTAGTTGAAGGGGCTGACTCGGGCCGCAACGGCACCGCTGCGCTGCTGAGCGCGCTGCTGCTGGTGCGGCGGCTGTTGCGGCCGGCTCTCGATCGGCGCTGGCTTTTCGTCAAGGCTCTCGCAGCTGCGGCGCAGGTTAAGGTTAGAGGAGGAAGAGGAGGAGGAAGACGGGATCTTGGAGGGAGCGGGGCTGTCGATGATGGGTGGGGCATTGATGGCAGTAGGCGAGCGGGCAGAGCAGGAGGAGGAGGAGCGGGGGTTGTTGACAGGGCAGTCCTCCAGCCGGACCCACACGTCTTCGGACTTGTCGGCGAAGCCTCGGTTGCTGAATGGGTCGCCGCTGCTCTTTGCCTTTCTCCATGTTCCCTTCAATCTCATGGCACTCTCCTCCTCACTCCGTCCCTTCTCGCTGGACTCGGAGGATGCTGACAGCACGGACGATGAGCTTCCCGTTCTTTTCCAGGTGCCGACGCGCGGCAGAGAGGTTGAGTGTTTCCCGCTGCTGGCTCCGCCTCCCCCGCTGCTGTTTTCCCGTTTCCAGGTGCCGGTGCGGCTGAAGCGAGATGATGTCACTTCCTGTGGGCGTGACGGGCTTTCAGAGTGTGAACGGTTGACGTCGTTTCTCCTGGCGGTTGAAGGTAGTGGCGTGTCTGGGCTGGATGGCGACTCGAGAGCGGCTGCCACTGCAGTCTCCTCCAGCTTCCTCTTCAGTGTCGGGCTCGGAGCTTCTTTGATAAAGGTTGACTGCCTTACGAGTGCCGGCTTCTCAGGCTCCGCCTTTTGCTTCTTGGCGGCAGTGGAGCCACTGACTCTCGATGTGGACTCGCTTCTCGGGATGCCACCACCACTCTTCGGGGTTGTGGTGGGTTTAGTGGTCCTGGATGCAGAGGATGATGATGCACTTCCTGGAGAAGCCGTGCGTGGCAGCTGCGAGAGCTTCCCTCCTTTCTGACTGGGTGCTGGGGTGGAGCGAGATGGGGTGGAGTCCCGAGAGGACCCGCCCACTCGATCTACATCGCTGCCTCCAGGAGCTTTGGCCACAGCAGCTGCTCGGGGCTTGCTCCGCCCCCTGGCTGCCGGCTCCGCTCTTGGCTTTCCAGTGATCAGACTCCTGTACACCTTCTTCCCGCCCCTCAAAGCCTTCGCTTCCTCCTCCTCCTCCTCCTCCTCCTCCTCTCTCTTCTTCTTGGCCTCCAGCGTGCTGCGCTCACCAGGCTTCAGGATCCTCGCGCCTCGCTTTGTCTTCTCCTCTGGTTCCTCCTCCTCTTCGTTGTTATTAGCTGTTGTAAGGTGGAAGGGCGAGCCGACAGATTTCAACGACAGGACCGAGTCAGAGTCTGATGATGGCTGGCGGGAGAGTGAGGAGGCAGCGGCAGCGGCATTCAAGCTGCTGACGATGGAGTTGGCACCTTCTTGGATGGCCTTCCAATCAAAGGACTCTGAATCTGGAGAGGCAGGGCTCCTTGGTGCATCTGAAGGCTCCTCCTCAGCCAGAATGCCATCTTCAGCTTTGGAGACAGATAGAGGCGGGGCGGGTACAGGGAGGGTGGTGGTTTTCTTTTTCTTCTTGGGCATGGCGGAACTGATGCACTCCTGCAGCAAGTCGTCCTCCGAGTCTATGCTCAGTGAGCTCAGCGAGGAGTTCCTGGAGAAGCACACGGGCGTGTCCTCAACATGAAAGGCTTTAGGTGCGTAGCCAGTGGCCGCAGGGGGGCGAGGCTTTGACTCCACCTATCAGGGATAGAGGAGCACAGAGGGACATCTGTCACAAGACTGATACATTTCTGTGAAGCAAAACTGTAACTCCAGCAGGAAGTAACAAAGTAACAAGTAAACAAGGTAAACAGTACACACTACACTAATTACGCCTTACTCTGTGTATTAGTCTGTGTACTCTCTACACTGAGTACTACTCTGTGTACTCTCTGCTCTAAGTACTTTACTCAAGTATCTAGACACACCTCTGCTGGAGGGGGTGGAGACTTTGCCCCCTCTTTGCCTTTGTCTTGCTGCTCCGGCGGGGGTGGGGCAAACTCCTTGTTGTTGTTCTCCTGGTCGATGTCGCTCAGTGAGCTCAGCGAGGAGTTCCTGGAGAAGCATACGGGCGTGTCCTCAATAGCGAACTTCTGCTTCTCGTCCGTGGCCGTTTGATTGGTCGGTGGTTTTGTGCGTGGAAAAACGGCAGCTGTCTGCTGCTTCTTCTTCCTGCCTTCTTCTTCTTTTGCCTTCTTTTCTTCTTTGTCCTTCTCGCCGCCATCCTCTTCATCAAAGTCCAACGAGCTCAGTGAGTCATTGCGTGAGAAGCAGCATGGCGTTCCTTCAATCGGTGTGTAGTGGCGCGGCGAGTCAAATGCGAATCCCGGCTTTGCTTTTGCAGCTGCTGTTGTGGTGACGCCATACAGCGCCCGCTGAGGCATCGGCTTCACAGGCGATGTTGGCTTCTTCTTCTGCTGCTGCAGGCCAAGGGGAGACGGGGCCGTTGGAGGGAGAGGAGGCGGTAAAGGCGGGGTTTGCAAGTGCTCGCTGTTTGCTGCTGCTCTGACAGGCTTCCTGGGTTTGGCTTTGGGCATGGCGGCACTAATGCACTCGGCGAGAATGTCATCTCCGTTCTCGCCCTCAGGAAACCCTGCCCTTCTCCTAGGGGCAGAGGTGGGTTGGGCTACAGGTACGAGGCCCGCTCCCATCTGCTCATTGGGTGGGGAGTCAATGGTCAGATCACTAAGAGACGTGGCAGTGGAGAAGTTGAGCGGCGTTCCCTCCACACAGTAAACTCTGGGCACCTCCTCCGGCGGCGGCATGTCCTTCCTGGGCTGCGGTTGGGCACGGCTTTGAGGTGAGAGGATTTTGTAGACAGGAAGCTGGCTTGGTTTCCGTGGTGCTGCTTGCTGCTGCTTCTTTGGTTTCCGTGATGATTTGGGCATGGCCATGTTGATACATGCCTCCAGGATCTCAATGTCATCGTCATCATCTGATTCATCAAGGATGGGTTTAGGAGGCTCTTCCTTCCTCTCCTCAACCCCACCCTCATCCTCCTCTTTCTTCTTTTTCATCTCCGCGGGAATGTAGGGCTCATCCAGACTGAGTGCGCTCAGACTGGAGGCACGGGAGAAGCCATGCGGCGTGCTCTCGGTGGCAAAGTGCAGCAGTACGTCGGCACTGCTTTCCTCCTCATCCTTCTTCTTGGCCTTTTCCTCCTCCTTCGTCTTCTGCGGCGGTGGTGGTGTCTTGGCACGGCTTGGTGGCATGGTCTGACCTGGGCTGTCGGGCAGGTCACTGGGGCTCACCACGCCGCTCGGCATGCCGCTGGAGGGCTCGCTGGAACGCACGGAGCTGGCAATGGAGGAGGTGGAAAAGCTCTCGAGCGAGCTGACGGACGTGCAGCGGCTGAACATCAGCGGTGTCTCCTGAGCGTACGGCTGCTCCGGCGGGCTCTTAGGAGTCCTTGCGCCTGATGAACTCACATGGTGATGGTGGTGATGATGATGGCTATGGTGGTGGTGGTGGCTACGGCGCCCCCGTGTGGATGGTGCAGCAGTGGTCTGGCTCTCAGCCTCTTTTCGCTGCTGCTGCTCATGTGCGTCCTTCTCACTGACAGGGAGTGTCGGGTAGTCGATACCGCCGCCGCTCCCCCCTTTCCTCTTTCTTGTTATGACATCACCGTCTTCCTCCTCTTCAGAGGACAGCGAGGATAGCGAACTGCCTCTGGAGAAGCAGATGGGTGTGTCCTCTACGCAGTATGTCTGTGTCGACTCCTGGTTGCTTTTTGGCGCCCCCCGGGTGCTGGGAGGAGGTGGTGGGCGGAGCTTGCTGGCAGAGTTTGAAGGGGGTGGTGGAATAGAGGAGGAGGTGGTCTCCTCTGGTTTGAAGAGCTTTTTACGTGTGGCATCAGTGCCGTACTTTAAGCTGTAGTCGATTGGCTGCTCGGTCGTAGACTCTGTACCATAATTCGACGTTGCTGTGACAACGACATAGCGTGGAGGCGAAACTGCTGCCATGTGCCCGCTACCGGCTGCTGAATCACTGCCGTCGTTCCTCCTCAGTCTGGCGTCCTGCTCACTGTCATCATCGCTCTCAATGGCGCCGCGATGATTAGGGCTCTGGCGCCCAGAGTTCAGCTGTTCGTCAGAGTACTTGAGGCTATAGTTTATGGGCGTGTCCAGCTCTCCGCCGTCATCGTCCGCCATGTGGTTGGCGCTGCGTATCTTATGGGCCAGATCAGCTGGGTACTTCCTGTAGACACAACACTTGTTAGCGCTGCTCTCGTCTGACGAGTAGAAGGGTTCAGAGGACGGTTTGGTCTTCCCACGGTTGCCGTAACCATCAGCGCTCGTCACACTGTTAAGGCTGTCGCTGGACGCCCGCACGCTGGGCGGGAACACTGAGCGAGTGTATGCTGCTTCCTCGCTTGCCCTCTTTGATCCGTCTCCATTCTTTGGGCTCGATAGCACCGGCGTGTTGGTATATGAGCGCGTGACGCTGCCTGCTCCTCCTGTGGCACCATTACAGCCCCGCCCCTTCCTGTGCGCCGCCTTGGGGCTCAGGTTGTCGATGTTGTCGAAGGTCTCCGACAGCTGTTGTGCATCCAGCTCCTCGAATAAAGCTTTCTGTTTACGGGCCTGTAGTGATGGGGCGCCTGCACCAGGAGACACCACGCTGGCATCCTTGTAGCGTGCTGGGCGGTTGGCCATCAGGTTACGCAGCGCAGCGGCACTGCCCATGGCGATCATTTTATGGCGTGAATGGATGAGGTTGCGCAGCATGCCCACGGCGCCCAGCTCCCAGAGGGCCTCCTGGTCTTTGGTGTCGCGGGCAGAGAGGTTCCAGAGCGTGCCACAGGCGTTGGACACAATGGTCAGGCTGTGAGACTTCAGGTGCTGCAGCAGCGTTGGCAGGCAGCCATGTTCCCGTAGGATCTGCCTGCAGGACAAGAACAGGGAGAATAGTCAGAGAGACAGTGCAAGTTCATATCCAACGCTTTGTTTACCCAAGTTTACTTTACCTGTGCGCCTCGTTGGTGGCGATAAGGCTTGAGACGTTTCGCAGGATGCCACCACCACTTTCAATTATGGCGAGTGTGTTGGTGTGGCTGCGATGCGTCAGTGTCCCCACCAAAAACGCCAGAGCACCGTCCACAGCGCAGATATCAGCCTTATTCTCTGTGCAGTGAGCCGACAGGTTCCAGAGCGCACTCAGTACAGACTTCAGCGTCGACTCCTGTAGAAGGACAGGAAGAAGAAATGGTTTCAGAGCATGCTTAGTGTAGAAACATTAACAGGAGAAGAACAGAACGTTTACCTTCTGCACCTCGAGAGCGCAGCCCATCAGCGCTCGGACACTGCCGACCTCACGTAGCGTCTTCTTACTGTTAACATCAGCACGCCAGGACAGGTTCCTCAGCACGCTAGCTATCACCTGAAACAGCGAATCACAGCAAGGGGTCACTTAACAAATCTTTCTAAAGGACAGGTGGACGCTGTGACATAATGGGTTGGCGGTGGAGCCATGTGTGCTTACCTGCTGCAGGTCTTCACTCTCAGACTTGAGCTGAGCGACCATTGCTCGCATGCAGCCCTTCATAGAGCACAAAGTGGCCTGAAAAAAAAATACAACACGAGGGTCATCATCTTCCTTTCATCTGATTGGTTAATCAGTCGAAAAAGTAAATTAAGTTCCTCTTACCTTATTGGCTACATCTCCAAAGGTGAGATTGGTGAGTGCCATGCCAGCGTATCGCCGCAGAGTGATGCTGTAGTGATCGCTGCTCAGACCGAACATCTCGCAGTCCACCTGTAGCAGCTCCGCCACCGCCTGCAGACCGCCTGCAGGGACAGAACACCCCAGTGTGAGCAACAGGAAACAGGAAGCAAGGAGCAGGAAAGACGGTTCAGGAAATGAGACGGAGCGGGAAACAGGGAGGCAAACCCAGAGAAACCCACCGAGCTCGTTCATGGCGTGCCGATGCTCTTCGTCAAAGGACAGCTTCATGAGGACACAGACGGCTGGACAAATCTGATGCTCCACAGGGGACGGCACTGAGAAGACACACACACATTACACACATAACATCTGCTGACTGCTCACTGGTGGGCACGTGTGTGACTTCACTCACTGGGGTTGTCCTCCTGGTCGACACCCCTCTCATGATTCTCCTGCCAGGTCCAGCATGCCTCGCAGTAATGGCGCACCTGCTCCAACAGGTGGAGCACTCTGATCTCTCGCCGCCCTCTCTTATCGTCCGGCTGACTGTGCACAATGTTGTGGAGCGCCGCTGACGCCCGTGCGCGTGCCTCCTTACTGCCACGGGAGTTACCTAGGCAACACAAGAAAACGAGTGAGGTCACATGGCAACAGGCATATGTATCACTACTGAACGACTTGACCGTTACCTAGCAACAAGGAGTCCTTGTCGTTGCCATGCAGCAGCTGAATGAGCAGCGGCAGACAGCCAGACTGACGCATAGCAATGCACGAGTCCTGTGAGCTTGACATGGCGAGCAGCGTCCGTGACATGTCGTCCTTATCGTGTGTCCCCAGCATGGACAGCAGGCTGTACACCATCTCCACCTGCCAGGGGTGACACAGGTGTACCCCGCATGTGAGACACTGTTAAACGGTACGCAGGTGAAGCAGTTTTGTTGTCAAGGAGACTTACTTTGGTTCCCAGATGGCTGGTGATTCGTCGAGGCACAGAATAGCTCGTCTCATTGGCTGGCTCGTGATCCAAACGAGTGCCTGCGCTCTGCAGCAGGAGTGACGGTTTAAAAATCAGGTTCAAAGAAGAGATTCCAAAGTAAAGATTCCAAGTGATGTTACATGACGAGTTGCTCACCTGCGCCCCAGCCAATCCGCTGCTTTCGCTCGCCCCCTGAGCACCTTCAACCTGGAGAGAAAGGAGAGAAAGTGAGGCGCAGGCTGGGTAACAGATGAGCGTGTAAGGTGAGGTGTTTGCATATGATCCTTACAGGTGAGGTTACCTGCAGCCGGACCCCGAGCCGCAGGATGTCTTTCTCTATCTGCTGTATCCGAGCCACGCGAGTCTGAAACACAGAGTACAGGTGTCAAAACACATTTACAGATACGGGTACAGACGCAGGTGAGCTCCTCCTACCTGAGCTCTCCTCTCCATCTCCTTACAGGAGCCCAGCTGCTTCTCCATCGCTGTTCGCAGCTGATGGGCATCATACTCAAGCTGACGGCGATTTAAGTCGGTCTGTAGAGAGAACTGACACGGATGCCCTCATTAACACATTAACATTAACCAGTTTGACTCTAGCCCACTCCCACACCGTTGCAGGAGTTCTTACATTCCCAGTGAGCGGCAGACTGTCGATCCTCTTGGTGAGATCCTGCAGCTGAGCGTAGTACCAGTCCTTCTCCTTCTCCTCCTTATCCAGCTCCGCCAATAGGAGAGACCTGCCAAGGGCAGCAGCCAATCACAGGGCAGGAGAAATAGGCGGGGAAAAACAAATGAAGCAAATAAAACATAGAAACAATTAGAAAACTGAATAGTCTGACCTTCTGCATCAGCTAAAAACAATTTGACCATTTGATATTCTGTGATATATGTAGGTTCTACTACATCAGCAGTATCCTCAGTAATACCTCTAAAGCATTACTGTGTGCATTTGTAGCTTAGCGTAAACATGCTCATAGTACTCTCAATACTTTCACTACTCCATTGTATTCTCTCTGTGTTCTCAGTATCTACAGTACTCTCAGTACTCTGTAGTGCTCTAACTGCTACGCAGTATTACCTCTCTTTCTCCAGCTCCTCCAGGCAGCGGTCGTGGCCGTCTCTGCCCGCAGATGGCAGCCCTCTCCTGGGAAAGGCAGCACTTGTTGAGGGGCCTGGAGCTCCGGAGCCTCCCACTGCTCCTACAGGAGCTCCAGAGGATGAGGAGGTGGAGCCGGGGGCTAGGAGAGGGCGGGATCGGGACTTAAAGCCGGCCGAATCAAGACTCAGCTCTGAGGGTGGGAAACTCAGTGAGCACATGCTGAGCTGCTTCTTCTTCGACCTGCGTCTGGATGTGTCAGACTCACCTTTTAACCGTCCAATGAGCTCCAGCTGAGAGCCACAAGCCTCCCCAGACTCTTCTTCTATGGTGCCCTGAAGCTGCTTCAGCACTTCCTGCTCACAATGAGAAAGAAAACAAAGAGGATAAAATCAGTTCCTGCTCTGACCCTCTAATACTCTCTCTCACACACTCATACGCTGTTTCTGCAGCACACAGAACAAAACGCGTCGCTTTCAGAATAAAGCAGAGATCACTCACCACGATGAGTCGGCAGCGTTCAAACAGAGACATGATGGAAACCAAACTCACTCTGACCGTCTTCACTCATCGACACAAACCAGGAAATGGGAAACAGGAAGTAGGAAGTGAGGGTGTGTTTGGAGACGAAGGACGGGACAATAACGAGAACAAAAAACATGAACAATAAAGATCCAACTTCAAGATGACCGACCACGAGAGAAACTCCAACACGCTGAAAACGTGCAGGATGAGCTCCACGGAGCAGGAAAAATATGAAGAATCGAAGTTCAGTAAAATCACAGGGAAGAGAGGAAGAGGACAAAATGCTGCAAACAGGAAGAAGAAAACTGATGGAAAAAGAGTTAAAAGGACAGAGTGCTCACTCTGCCCGTTTCCTCCATATCACGCCAAAGATCCTCTGACGCCTCATTCTGACCAACAACAACGACCTCATTCTCCCGGTCCGCAGCACGTGATTGGACAAAAACAGCAGTGCAGCTATTCTAGGCCTTAGGGCGAGAGACACCGGTTGCATACGCAGAGAGAAAGAGCAAGAGAGAGAGCGCAAAACAAACACACACACACGCATAAAGTTTTGCTCTTGCAGTCAGCTGACTAATCACTGCAACAGCAGGGGCGTGGCCACACGTATGAACACACATGTGACACCCTGTGATAAGCAGGGATGGGTATCATTTAGGTTTTATCCGATACCAGTACCAAACCGGTACTTTTGAAACGGTGCCGGTGCTTAAAGAATGGAGAACACAAACTTTGTCCAAAAACCTCTCATGTTTAGCTGTTTTCCACTTCTTCTTTGGTCATTTTAGCCTTTTTGTCCAGGGTGAAGGGAGTATCTGCCATCAAACAAGAAGACAGCCGCATGTAACTACGACGCTGTTTGCTAGTTCACCTTACATGCATTAATGTAATAACGTGGTTAGCCTACTCAACCTAAATTACACATGAACAACATTAAGCTACTCACGCAGAGAAGAACAGCTCCTGCTGCATCATCATCCGTCATGATTTCTGCTACACTGGCAGGGCTAGGGGCCAGGACTCTCCTAATTGGGTTTTTTGGGGGATGTTGCTAACTCCGGTCCGATAACAGGCACCACACCCGCAGTAGATGTGCACGGCGTGAGGTCTCGCAGCAAGCTATCAAATACGGCGCATTTCTCAGCTTATAAAAAAAACGCTATGCGTCACCAGGTGTTTCATCAGATTCGAGGAGTTACCTCCTTTGCACAGTATCACCTTAAAGCACTTGTTGCAGGCTGCTGAGTTTGCAGCTTTTGCTGTGAAGTACAGCCAGACCTCTGACCGCTTCATCTTGGGCGTTTTTAATCTGTAGCTCTGCTCTAAAAGAACGTACGTACCTGGGCCCGCCTACTACACTTGCAAAGGTAAAATGATTGGCTAGAATCCAAAGTGTATGACATCTCAGGGGAAAAAAAAGCACCGAAAAAAAAAAGCACCGAAATGTGCGCTGCTTTTCGGTCTGGTTACTACCGTTTATGTCAGAACCGGTGCCATGATACCGGTACCCATCCCTAGTGATACGTTTTTAAAAAAAAGAAAAAAAAAGCCTTTATTAATTTTAATGGCCATCATTTTAATACAGTCTTTACACTGAGTTGTGGTCACTGCGCCCTCTTATGGCAAACAGAAATTCAGCTTTAGCAGATAATCAACTTCAAGAAGATAACTGGAACAGATTGATAAAGTTTAAAACAGCTGTGAGTCACAGACTGAAAAAACTTTATTTAAATCTTATCTGTTTGCAGTTTTAACTGGAAGTTTGAGGGAACATTTGAACATCTGATGTTTCTGATGTGAGCGCTGCCACCTACGGAGCCTGACTGATCAATATATTTAAACCATTAGACACACATACGCACACACACAGGCACGCACACAGAGCAGCACCTGCTCAGATAAGCACTCACCTTCATGTTGGAGGCCTCTGTCTCCAGCTTGGTCAGGTGGTTGGAGTTGTCCTGCAGCTCCTGTCTCAGGTTTGAGTTCTCCATCTTTAACACCTCGACCTGCCTCAGCAGCTGGTCATACGACGCCGCCGCCATGTTGGACCCGAGTGTGACCTGCAGACAGACAGCAGCCAATCAGAGTGCATGTGGGCAAGGACAGGAGTGTTTACGTGTTTTCAAAGGCGGAGTTGAACTCAACAACAATACCTGAACTTAGATACTAATAAAGTTTTATTAAAGAGATGCCAGCAGCCAGTAATCAATAAGCTTACTGATCTGCAGCACAAAACATCTGCATAAACATGAGAACCACCACTCAAAAGCCCCACCCACACCTGAAGCCCCACCCATATGGGAACAGCTGGTCTGTTGAAGATAATAATGATGAAGTGCAGCAGTTACTGACACTTCTTGTGTCCCAGAGCAAACCTCTGTACAAAGACTACTATTAATGGACCCTGCAACATGTTACCATGGCAATGGTACAGAGACAGTGTGACCGCAGTATAACACAGAGCGTCACAGGAGATAATGTCACAAAAGATCAGAATCAACGTGTAAAATTAAAATGACGATAAATCATTGAGGAACTTTTCCTCGAAAGAAAAGTGAGACATGACAAAGTTGACAGACCTTATTCCTCCACGTTTCGAAGGACAGCGTGGAAGGCCAATGAGAGAACAACACTGTTTCCGCCAATCATGTGGCTGGAACAGAGTGGGCGATCAAAAATGAAATGAAACACTCGAGCGACAGCTTTACAGACCATGGTGTCCCAGCAAATGAGGGTGAAGACGACGACCTCTGAAGCAGCGTCATCCTTCAGAGCACGCTCAGTGACACTTCCTCCCATACTGCGTTTTAGAACACAAATATCTGCAGTGACATCATAAACACATCAGCCTGCTTTATTGTTGTTTCCCATGATGCTGTGCAGCTGTTCATATGGTATTATTATTTTATTATCAACATTATTAACATTAACCCCGTGGAACTCCATAATTAACCTTAGTGTGAAGAGGACCACCACATGAACAAATTGGAGTCTATTAGATAGATATGATTCAAACCACTGCAGCACAGTACCTGTAATACCGACATCATGCTCTATTTGTTCTAATAGAATATTATGGTCAACAGTATCGAA
>NW_005187686.1:97577-102013 GCF_000239375.1 Pundamilia nyererei | reverse complement strand
TCCTCCACTTCTGTACCATTGATTCATTAATGCTGTATTCTATCACAGCTGCTCTATTCCCATGTTGTTGCAGTATATTAATGACTAACCTTCTATTGTGGATGGATTATCTCAGTTGTTCTCCTGACTGAAGTTTGGTCCATTTACAGCATCCTGCCATGCGATTGCATTTG
This sequence comes from Pundamilia nyererei, assembly GCF_000239375.1. Classification (NCBI taxonomy): domain Eukaryota; kingdom Metazoa; phylum Chordata; class Actinopteri; order Cichliformes; family Cichlidae; genus Pundamilia; species Pundamilia nyererei. The sequence goes on along the minus strand of NW_005187686.1, from coordinate 101,840 downwards.
GAACCTTCACGTTAACTTTTATCGAGTGGAAAAGTGTTAGCGTTCATCCTCGAGCTTCACAGTTTATGTTATGCTAACACACCTGTGTCGCTAGCCTCATTATATACCAGCTAGCCCAACTTCAGTAACCCTACAAACGTCACTGCTGTTTAGTTTCCTCTCTTCATTTATGTTAGAAGTGATAGCAGAGCTGTACATTTGAATTTTTTCAGAAATCTCTCAGTCAGAACATGCTATACCATGTTTAGGTAACTAGCGAAACTAGCGAGCTAACTTCCGCCAACTTCTAACTCCGTTAAATGTAATGAATTCTATTTTCATGGATGCCTGGATGTTAAACTTCATAGTTACACCTGGTAAAGCAGCAATGCTGATCATTTCATTAAAGACAAAAGTATTTAGACAGTTTTAAACTCTCAGGGATGTTCGTTTGACTTCGGGACTTTATTAAAGGACAGAGTTTAGGACCCAGATTACTCCCAGATTTACAAGCACCTTAGTCTGACAAATACGGCAATAACGACGGCCCGCTTGCATGTTCTACAAAAAAAAAAAAGTGCTTTGTTGTGTATCTGTTGGACAAACACCAAACCAGTTTAGCTGCACCATTTTTACAAAACAATTCTGGCTCATCCGTTTCACTCAACAATCTACTTTCCCCATTCACATTTTCCGTTACCGTGCATTCTCCGTGCTTTTTCGGCGCTGCGCATGCGCGTTTTACCCATACTCTGTCGCGATATGTCATTTTCTTATTGTTGCCTAGCTTTGTACCGGTATTACCGTGAACGGTATAATATGGCCCAGCCCTAATTGACACTAGACAAAATACTTTACAACTCCACAACTTTATTAGTGCAAAAAAACCCAAAAAAACATCAATGTATTTTCACTTAAACAAGCAGTTGTTTTTTTATGTGCATTAAAGTTATATAAAAATGTAACAGTGCAAAAGCAAATTCCTTGCTGACAGTTTAACCAAAAGGCATTTCCAGTGGAAACTGGCCGACATATCCTCAGCATAACCATGTATAATATCTACAAAACTTAAAAAGAGGTTATACACACACAATATGGTAATATTATGTTGAAGCACAGTACGTATTACTCCACGAGGCTCCTGCCTACGATAACCGTAATGCTCCGACAATCCATCAAGCGGTGCGGGTTCGTAGCTTAGCAAAGTCGTACTAAAACATTTGACAGATTTTCGAGCGCCGTGTACGACATAAAGTTTCGAGGTCAGTAAACACAACCAGAATTCATACATAAGGCACACGGGATTATAAGGGGCACTGTCGATTTTCAGAAAAATCACAGGATTGATTTTAAGTGTGCCGTATTTTCCAAAAAACACTATAATAACGACGGCCCGCTAGCATCCTCTACCAAAAATAGTGCTTTGTTGTGTATTTGACGGACGAAAGCTAAACCAGTTCCACACCACTGACGTTGCAGCATTTTTACAAACCAATTCTGGTTCATCCGTTTCATTCAACGATCCGCTTTCGCCCTTCTCGTTCTTTGCCGCCGGCATGCTTTTTCCGTCATGTGCGTATGAAATCAAAGGTATTGCGCATGCGCGTTTTACCCATATTCTTTTGCGATATTTCATTTTCTTATCGTTGCCCAACATTATACCAGTATTACCGTGAATGGTATGATATGGCCCAGCCCTAGTGGGAATCATCGGACACCCAATAATATATGATTGAGTGTCCAATGATATTGCGATTTTTAACTCTTTGTGACATGCCGAGTATTGCAGTAACCTATATTATAATTTCTCACCTTTTTCAATTGCAAATTATGTCCTCAAAGTTAGTCCAGCACAGCAACACCCACTGAGACCTGACATAAATGTTGCCATAAGACACAGCCAGTCTGCTATTGGCATACAGTCTGTTTGTGATAATACAGTTAACTGTGATAAATCAGTGAAAAATCACATGTTGTTGTCTACATAGACACAAATTCACATTTTGCTATTACATTTGCACTCAGCAGCTTTCCTGTTCTTTAGAAATATACCTGAATACAACAGTTTGTTGTGTTGTTGTTGTTGTTGTGCTTGGTGATAAATACTCATATTGAATCAGAGGAATCAGCTTTAAAGTAAAAGCTGCAGGTCTAATTAAAGAAATACAAACATGAAACACCAGTTTAGAGTGTTAAGGACTGCATTGGTAACATGTGCCCGTGTCATTTTGTAGTACCGGAAGGACCCCAATAATCCAATGCTTAAAATGTGGAAAGAAAGAATGATTGAACGTTGCTTGCGAAAAGACACTGGGAAGGTTACATCATGTGACTGAAGCTTCGGTGGAACAATGGGACAGTTTTTGCACCTACATGTCTACCTGACTTGGACGAGATGCCACTGATGTTAAAACCTCAGTGTATTTTTCTTTTCTTTTGTTTTTTTCAGTTCTTTGTTTGTTTGCTTCTTTTTTTGGTTTTTGTATTTTTGTATTTGTTGTTATATTTTTGTGTTTGCTGTTATAAAATGCAAAATCTAATAAATACTTGAATTATTTTAAAAAAGGAAATACAAACTTGAAGATTAATTATAACTTTATAATATTGATAATCAAGTGTCTTTTTTAGGTTACATTAATCACATGACTAAGAATACTCTGAGTAGAAACACTTTTGTTATTAGTATTAGTATTTTGTTCGTATATTCTTCTCTGGGGACCACGGGTTTGTAGAAAATGTGGGCAGGATGAAGTAATAGCCACAAACACACCTCTGATCTGGCATCTGTGGCGTGTGTTACAGTTGTCAGTGACAACTTGTCACACTCAATTTATTAAGTTTAGCTTCACGAATAGTATAATTTTCTCTTTACAAAACATTTCTGTGCATACAAAAAACTAAAACTACACTACCACCCCTCACTTGTAAAACCTTACTTTATAAATTGTGCGTAAATAATCACTATTTAATCAAGTTTAGATACATGTATTTGGAAAACTGTTTCACGTGTGGTCAAATTATTTCGTACGTGTGTGAATGGGAACACGCATTTGTGAGTTCTATTCAATTCACTTCAATTTTATTTTTATAGCGCCATATCACATCAACAGTCCCCTCAAGGCACTTTATATTGTACAGTAGCTCGTACAATAATAGATACAGAGAAAAACCCAACAACCATAAAAGTTACACACAAATCACGGCACATATTTGTAAATCTTAGTTTACGCTTGTGGATGTAAGATAATCTCTCCATAGAAATCAGCTTGAATCTCTGACTTCACGAGGTATATCATAAAACCAGCTGTGCAGTCCCTGAGTGTGGCCGTGGTCTGTGAGGACGATCGGCTCCACTTTCTGGAATCACAGCTGCTCCTCAGAGGAAAATTTAAAGTATATTTGTGGAGGCACCATGCTCCGTAAAAATCCTCTAATCAAGACAACTGATCTCAATCAGGTGACACAGGTGCTTTTCACAGGTTATGAATACACACAAAACATCAGAACACCTCTGCCTGCTCAGTCCTCAACGTGACACAACTACACCCAGAACTGCAGTATGACAGTCAGAGTACACAACGAATATATACAGAACTGCAGTATTACTGCCACAGTACACAGAGCACACACAGACTCGGTACTGTTGTCAAAGTACACAAAGAACTGCACTACTGTTCTTAGAGTACACACAGAGCTGCATTATGTGTGTACAGTGACAGTCTGAGCTGTCAGCAGTACTGCAGTAGTGCTTCTGGGACTTTTCGGTACTGCACTACTCGCGGTACTGTAATATCTACAGTACTTGCCATTTGTCCTGACAATAGCAGTTAGCCGTTAGCTGACCCGGCTAACTGAGCCCGCTCCTTCACGTATCAGTACCGGAACCTGTCCGGATCAGATGCCCCTCCGCCGGTCACATAAACAGCATTTCTGCCCTGGTGTCCCGATAAACCGGAGACCGGTAGCAACACGTCCTGGGAGTGTCCACAAACAAACAGTCTGTCCAAACAAACAGTTAGCACGGAGCTAGCACGGCTCGGCCGCTCTTACCGTCCCGGTTTAAAGTCCACCTCAGGAGGCAGTCTCACGCTAACATCCCGGAGACCCGGAGAAAAGACCCGGGCCTTCAGGGGCGGCGGAGGCCGCTCATCGTCCGCTCAGAGCGGGAAAAGCAGAGTTACACAAAGTGGGCCAAGTTTGAACTTTGAGTCCTTTTTGTTATGGAGGAACCGCGACCGCTGCCGCCGCCATCTTCTTTCTGTGTGTGTGTGTGTGTGTGTGTGT
>NW_005187686.1:96533-97542 GCF_000239375.1 Pundamilia nyererei | reverse complement strand
GGGGGGGGGTGTTGGCCCTCCTCCGCTGCACGTGTACTTTCCATCGCCTTCTCACTCAGGTGTTCTAGGATTCCGTGCTGAGGTTTGTATCGAAACGCTGCAGTGACCTCACCAGAGTCCACTAATTTTCACATGTTTTTAGAGTTGTGGTGTGATTTCTTGACAGTTTGGGTCATAATCATGTTGTCAGAAGCACAGCCTGTAAATAAACGATGCCTTTTTGAAGCTCGTTAAAGTTCTTCTTTGTAATTTTTTAGTCCAGTCCTTGTACCTGATCATTTTAACAGGAATGTTTTGGTTTGGTGACCCTCTGAACTCTGACCTCCAAATCATTCAAGCATAAAACGGCTCCTGACTCCAGGATTCCTTGTTGTGTCGACACATAACCAACAACTGAGCAAAGAACCAGTTTTAAGTTTTATCTTTAAGCCCTTTGTTACTACCTGCCTGCCACAAAAACACATTTGTTCCCACTTCTTTAGATGAACCTGTTAAAATTGGGAAAGCAAACGCAGTTTAACCGAAAAGTGATTAACAAAGAGCAGTTAGCTGAAACTTGGCGTATCTCAGCATAGTGTGCAGTGCGTCCTTAAAAATCTGAGAAAACTGAACAGAAGAAGAAGAAGTGTGAGACCTAAAAACACTACAGGATCTGAAAGTCCTTAAGAAAGAGGGAAAAATCAGCTACAGAAACCAAGGTCAACATTAACCACGTCCCTAATAATGCAAACTTTAATCCAGGTGAGTTATAAAATCATCCTCTCACTGTACCGTTGTTGTGAATGAGTAAATTATCTCACAATTATTTTCTATAGAGACCAGAGCATTTTGTGTATCAGCTTGTAAACATGATTATTTTTGCTGTAAACATGATGGTGCTCACAGTGTTTATGAGCTCATCTGCTCAGGCTAGTCGTGATTACAAGTCTGACCAGACTGAAAAAACTAAAAGAACTGATATTTTTCTGTTTTAGTTCACTTGTTTTAGTCTGTATCCTGTACCTTAAGA
>NW_005187686.1:91666-95333 GCF_000239375.1 Pundamilia nyererei | reverse complement strand
GAATAGACATCTGACTATTTTACAGGATAGACAATATAAACATATTTAAAATTAAAGGAATTTGAAATGTACATTGTTCCTTGGTTTAGTGTCTGGAAGACTTAAATCATCACTTAAATCACTTAAAGCATATTTGCACTGCACAAGACATAATGTGGATTGCACAACACTGGTCACTATATTCTTCATTTCCAGTTAATACTTGTACAGCTGCTGTTATTGTGTATATATTTATTTATTTATATTTCTTCATACATTCTTATATAGTTCTATACTATGTATTGTGTGTTTTGTTGTAAAGTTATTTTATTTTCAACTTTAATTTATATATTTTATCTTATTCTTTCCCAGTTAAATTTACCCTTCATTCTAAATTGTGTTGTACAGTTATTTCATTTTTAACCTTAATTTATATTTTATTCCTTCCTAGTTAAATTGACCCTTTTTAATTTTTCATATTTATTCCCTATCTTATTCATAGCCTCTTTTTTTTTAGGTCACGAGCAGTTGTCTAAGCATTTCACTGCATATCGTACTGTGTATGACTGTGTACGTGACAAATAAAATTTGAAATTTAACGATTAAAAATCGATGCTGATAAATATTCAGTGTGTTGATGAAGAAAAATCATATTTTCATGCTATGTGGATAAAACAGTTTAAAACACCACAGCTGTCATATTTAATTCTTCATGTTTCCTTCAGGGATTCGACTATTTCAGCTTTTTTCCCTCTGAAAATCACAGCAGAAAGGTTTTGGGCTTTTACTGTGAAAGGCCGCGCAGGAAGTGAGCCCTTTTAAATATGGCGGCGGCCGCAGACGGCTTGGTGATTTTCGTGGTGCTCTGAGTATTTTCGTGCCACTCCCTCGTGCCTCGAGCTCAGTTCTGGCGTCATGAGAAGCGCGGTGACGGGCCCCGTTTCCGGATGCTTCGTGTGAACCGGACGGCCGTGTTAGCGCTGCTCATCGTTAGCAGCTCCGTGTTCCTGCTATTCCAGCTGCACTACTACCGGAAGTACGTCAGCAAGGTGAGCCATAGCCGTGTAAACGCTTGTGTGATGCGAGAGGCTCCCAGTGTGACCTAATCTGAAGGTTTGTGATGTCACTAATGAACCATTAAAACTCAAAGCCCTCTGCCCTTTCAGAATATAATCCTAATCTGTGCACTAGCTGTTTCAGTTGCATTTGTGAAGTCAGGATTATAGGAACCACACCACGTCTCAAATTATAATTATGAGTTTAATGTTTTTGTGTCTGTGCAGAGCAGACACAGGTAAACACACCTGCACAAGTGACAGGTGAAAGGACAGCTTTTCAGTGGGGGTGGAGTCTACAGCAGTGCACAGTCTTCCTTTGGTAGAGTTTAGATGATGAACATAAAATGGGTCGTTCCTGAAGCTGCCGTACAGGTTTGTGTTCAGAGGCAGGTAAAGAGAGAAAGAGGCACACCTGAGATTCCTTCACTGCAGTAAGGTTAACTTTAGTTATAACAGCCTTGTAAATGCTATCAGGTATATGTACCTGAACGTGAAGTTAAAATATTTTAGGTTAAATTCAGCCAATCAGGAAACATCTTCTGGCGAAGATGATCTTCATCATAATCATGCTGCCTATGTGTTCCATCTCACCTGTACACTGACATTACCTGTGCATGAACATTACTCATGACGAGATCCTGAATCATCTATGTGCTCGAATTACAGTAACCTTGTCACACGTGAGTATTTAACCCTCCATCAGGACATGTGACAGTCTTAAGGTTGATCTTTTAGCTACGACACCCCCAAGGTCCAGATAGGCAGCGTCAGCCTCTGAAGGTAAGCATGACCGTTGTGGTGACCCTGTTTTCTTCTATTCTCCTGCAGCAGCCTGGCTCTCACATCTTCCGCCCAGCAGGTCACCTGACTCCAGGCCACCTGACCGCTAGCCAAGTCCAATGGGTAAGTCAGATCTGATGCTAGCTGCTGTTAGCTTAACATCAATTGTTAGCAATTCAGATTTAAACTTTCACTTTGAAATGATCAAAATTACATCGTCACAAGGTAGAAAAACTGCATGCTGCTATGCCTGATGCAGCTCTCTATGTCTTTCCACTTGCACATGACGTTCCTCTCTTAAATAAAGGTGAAGAACTTTTCAAATACATTTAAAACAAATCTTACATCTTACATCTCGCTTCTCTTACACAAGATGTAGACGTGAGTCATGAAATTTGTACAATGTGTAAACTTGTATTGTGGCTCCTAAAATTAGCTTGTTTTATACTTAATTGTTAAATGTTTTAACTCCTCCTTCCTGACCTGACCATGGTTACCACGGTAACAGTTGCTTTGTTCCTCCCTGCAGCAGGTGGTGAAGAAGTTTCTAGCGTTAGTGCAGCACTTCAAGCTGCCACTGTTCCTCACTGACACCGCCGTGCTGGCACTGCTCTCCCAGGATGCTTTGCGGCAGCGTGACCGGCTGGTGCGCGAACCGCACTGCAGCTTTCTGTGCACAGGCCGAGCCGTCACGTCATTCGCTCTGCAGGCCAACCAATGGAAGTATGATGTGAGTGACTTGTTTGTTGTCTTCAGAGCGTGAGAAAATGCAGAACTTGAGTTTAAATAAAGTTTTTAAAACTGTAATTGTTTGTTTGTCTGTCAGCCCAGCTTCCTATTGGCAGCTGAGCAGAAAGGCTTTGAGGTGATGGAGCTGCGGGGAGTGGACCCTCGACTCGCCAGCCTGGACACCCTATCAGGAGAGGACATTCCCCTGCACTTCTTGTTCCGCCTCCACAATCATGTCATTCAGGTGGATGTTGCCAGATGTCGTGACGATCTGATTCAGGTGACAAAACAGCTGACGATGTGACCTGTGCTCCTTGCAGGTGGTCTTCCTGTATGAGCGCAGCGGGAATTACCTGTGGCATGGAGCGCTGCGCCTCAAAGGGGACGCAGACCGAAGCTTTGCTGCCTTCAAAGTGCTCGACTATGGGCGCTACGCTGGAGCCTATGACAGGTGCTGACATCACATGACTACGTTATGTGTGTAAATGAGACAAAAAAACCGCACTAATGAACTTCCTGTAATGTGACGTCCTCTGCAGGCCGCAGCTCATCCTGACCGTCCTTGATGGCCTGGACGTTCGAGTCCCGCGAAACATTTCCCATTTTCTGGCCCAGCAGAAACACGCCCGCTTCCTAGAGTGCCGTTACCGTGATGCTCGCAATTTCCTGCAGGTCAGAATGAAAGCTTCTTTTTATTGTAAAAAGAGGGGAGAAAGAGGAAATGAAAAATATTATAAACAAATCTTTTTTTAAAACTTCCTTTTTCTCGTCATGCGACTACTTCTCTGCAGCTCTACCCTGACGACTCGTCTGCAGCGGCGGTGGATTTCCGGAGAAAAGCAAAGGCGTTGCTTCATTTGACGGCTCGAACGCTCACTCGCCTTGACGTTCCGTTCTGGCTCAGCAGCGGTACCTGCCTGGGTAACTCTACCTCCTGACTCATTTGTACAGTTTCAGCAAACTTTCATCCATCCATCCATCTTCTTCCGCTTATTCGGGGCCAAGTCGCAGGGGCAGCAGCGCAAACAGAGAAGCCCAGACCTCCCTCTCCTCAGCCACCTCCTCCAACTTCTCCGGGGGAACACCAAGGCGTTCCCAGGCCAGCCGTTAGATATAATCTC
>NW_005187686.1:82921-91569 GCF_000239375.1 Pundamilia nyererei | reverse complement strand
CTCTTGAATGCGGAGGAGCAGCAGCGGCTCTACTCTGAGCCCCTCCCGGATGGCTGAACTTCCCACCCTATTTCTAGGGGAGAGGCCAGCCACCCTTCAGAGGAAGCCCATTTCTGCCGCTTGTGTCCGGGATCTCGTTCTTTCGGTAACTACCCACAGCTTGTGACCATAGGTGATGGTAGGGACGCAGATCAATCTCATAAATTGAGAGCTTCACTTTTACACTGAGCTCTCTCTTCACCACAACAGACCGGTACAGCGTCCACATCACTGCGGCCGCAGCACCAATCCGTCTGTCGATCTCCCGCTCCCTTCTCCCGTCACTCGTGAAGAAGACCCGAAATACTTAAACTCCTCCACTTGGGGCAGGAACTCGTCCCTGACCCGGAGTGGGCACTCCACCCTTTTCCAGTTGAGGACCGTAGCCTCAGATTTGGAGGTGCTGAATCTCATTCCCACCACTTCACACTCGGCTGTGAACCGTTCCAAGGCGTGCTGGAGGCCATCACCCGATGAATCCAACAGGACCACATCCTCTGCAAAAAGCAGAGATGAGATCCTGAGACCACCCAAGCGAAAGCCTTCCGCCCCTTTGCTATGCCTAGAAATCCTGTTATGAACAGAATCGGTGACAAAGGGCAGCCCTGGCGGAGCCCATCACCCACCAGGAACAAGTCCGACTTCTTGCCCGCTATGCGGGCCAGGCTTCTGCAACGGTCGTATAAGGACTGTATGGCCTCTTTCACTTTGACATGATCAAAATTACATCGTCACAATGTAGAAAAACTGCATGCTGCTATGCCTGATGCAGCTCAGTGGGATTAAGGAGGTCCTCGAAGTATTCCTTTCCACTGCCCAACAATATTCTCAGTCGAAGTCAGCAGCGCTCCACCCACACTATAGTCAGTGCAGGTACAGCACCGCCTTCCCCTCCTGAGTCGATGGTTTGCCATAATCTCTCTCTGCTTTTTTGTTGTTTTTTTAAGCAGGCTTTTATTTTGGCACTGGTTGATTTCCTGTTATCAGTCATATTTATGTTTGATTCTGGAAACAAGAATCCCTCGAGGGCTACATCAGGAAGTGTGTCCACCACAGATTAGACATGCAGCGACCTCGCCATGGTGACCCTGGGTAAACCGCTGAAATCTCTCAAGTTCTTTTGGCGTTTTTTATTGTGAAACTTACACAGGTGTATGCAGCGCCTGTCGGAGCACTAAGCAAGAGTGAGACTCGCATGACTGGACTAAAATAGAGCAGGTTACCGCCTCGGAGACAGGAAGTGAAACACAGAGGTCACTGTCACTTATAACTTTTACAACAGGTGTGTCAGGTATGCTGATGACTTCCTGCTTCAACGTCAGAACCTCTGACTGTAGGTTGTCTACCTGTTCCTGTTAAAACTCCTGTGGAGGAGCATGTAACCAGTGATTCACTCAGGTGTGCTACTATAGGGTCACACAGAGGTCAAACTGCTGTATGACATCCATAGTTTGTGCTGACATCACCTGTAATCAGGGTCACATGCCTTATTATCTGTGGTTTAAACATCCAGGTAAATCACATCTGAGGAAGTTGCACCTCAGTCAAAAAGACTAATTGATTCAGTGTGTGCAGGTAATCCCGTCCTCACACCTGTCTGTCTGTGTCACCTTCTCCAGGCTGGTTCAGGCAGTGCAGCATCATCTCATACAGCCGTGACGTCGACATTGGCATCTTCATCGCTGACTACAGGCCTGACATCATCGCAGCATTCACGGACGCCGGCCTGACGCTGAAACACAAGTTTGGAAAGGTCCAAAATCTTTATTTTTATCTTTTACTGTCTGAGTTTCTTCTTCTTTTTTCTACTTCTAACACCAAAAACTTTTTCATGCTTCATCTTCAGTCACCAGCTTCAAACATCTACTGCAAAATCTGTCTTTTATTCTTACAACCTGTCTTATTGTGAAGTTTAGGGTGTGTTCAAAAAGTACCTACTATCTCCTGTTCCTAACCTCTTTTCATCGATCTCAAGGAAAAGTGGGTAGGAGAATTACTGAGGACTTAGAAAAAGAGAAAAGTGGTGTGCTGAGGATTTGAACGAGCTCACACTCATTTCTTAACGTTGTGATGACGCATGTCCGCTATATTGACAATGTGTAAAAGATGGACTACAAAGCATGCGTTACTTCTCCACAACGTGTTCTGTTGTTTTATGGGGGTAATGTAAACATTGAGAAAATCATTCATTTTTCATTAGAAAGGCTGGAATTTTAAAGAAGGAGGAACAGATTCACTAACTTCTTCATGCTGAGTGTTTAGAGGCGAGCCCACTTATTGCTCCTTGGTAAATGCTTCCATGAAACGGCAGAAATGACCTGAACTTGGCTGCTCTTTCTCAGCAGTGTTCACACAGCGAGTGACTTCTCTCTGCTGAATCTGTAACAGATAAAAGTGCACTATGCTGTTAAAACTACCAAGTGATGCACTTATACATACACCTGTCACAACTGGGACTTCTCATAATATAACGGTAAATAATGTTTGTCTTCTGAAATTCTCACCAGATGTCAGTAATAACCCATCCAAGCCACACATGGAAACATAGACGTCCATAAATTATGTGTAAAAACGAGAAGTGACACAGGGAAAAGTATTGAACATGTGAAGAGAGGGATGTGTAAAAAGGCAGGGAGATTCAAGAAAGCAGCTAAAATCTATCAGTGATTATAAGTCAATCCTGCCACTTAGTGCAAATTAATATCAGCTCAATCAGTCCTGAATGATGGCTAATAAAAGGTGCCCAATTATCAAGTTGTCACACAGAAACATCTCATGACGGGTAAAACCAGTGAGGTCTCCCAAGACCATCATAACCTTATTGTTGCAAAAACATACTGATGAATTTCTAAAAATAACAGTTCCATTGAGTACTGTTGGGCCCAATGTCCGGAAATGGAAAGAACAGAATTTCACCATAAACCGGCCGCGACCAGGTGCTCCCTGCAAGATTTCAGACAGGGGAGTGAAAAAAGTGGCATCAGCTCGGCAGACTGCTTCTCAAGTCCAATGCAGGATAACTCAATACATCTTTAGCCTGAGCTTGAAGCTTGGTAGAATGCCACAGCTGTGGAAAACATCTTGTGTGGTGTCAGTTTCCAAGAGGCCACAGCCAAAGGACTTCAACAGCTATAGGCCGGTGGCTCTGACATCACATCTGACAAAGATCCTGGAGAGGCTAGTCCTTGCTCATCTTCAGCTGCAAGTGAGCTCACTGCTGGACCCACTCCAGTTCACTTATCGCCCCAACCGGTCAACAGATGATGCCATCGCCACCACCCTACATCTGGCTCTCACTCACCTGGACAATAAGGGCATGTATGTATGAATGCTGTTCATAGATTTCACTTCAGCATTCAACACAATCATTCCTCAACACCTGACTGGAAAACTGAGCCTGCTGGACCTGAACACTTCGTTCTGCCACTGGATCCTGGACTTTCTCATGGAGAGACCTCAGACAGTCCAGATCAGTAACTGCATCTCCATCACCACCACAATGAGCACTAGAGCCCCTCGGGGCTGTGTGCTCATCCCACTGCTGTTCACTTTGCTGACTCACGACTGTACAGCAATGCACAGTTCAAACCAAATCGTCAGTTTCGCTGATGACAGGACTGCGGTGGGTCTCATCAGCAAAAGCAATGAGTCAGCATACAGAGAGGAGGTGCAGAAGCTAACGGACTGTTGCAGAGTCAACAACCTGTCTCTGAACGTGGACAAAACAAAAGAGATAATTGTCGACTTCAGGAGAGCATGGTGAGATCACTGTCCACTTAACATCAATGAATCCTCTCTGGAGGTTGTCAAGAGCACCAAATTCCTTAGTGTTCACCTGGCGGAGACCCTCTCCTGGTCCCTCATCACCAGCTCCATAACTACCTCCATTACACTCAGTGACTGGACTGACACACACATACCTTCACACACGTCACTACATTACCTGCACAATGGCATATGCAGACACACCTCACACACCTTCATACATCAATTACATGCATAGGTTGTTGCTTTTGCTTTTTTGCACAGTGCTCAGTCTTTTTGCACAACCCACTGTCTATTGCACTGTCTTGTATCTGTATCATTCTGTTCTGTCTGGTGTTGCACTGTTTTTTGCAGTTTTTCACACTTGCACTTTATGTAGTCCTGGTTTGATTTTACTCCAAGATCATGTGGCACCATGATCTTGGAGGAACGCTGTCTCGCGTCACTGTGTACTGTACCACTGCACATGCTTGAAATGACAGTAAAGCCACTTGACTTGATTTGACTTGATATTTTTATCTAAATAATCTAAATCTCTTTATTTATTCCTGGCCTATCTGCTTTTCTGCTGTAACAATGAATTTTCCATCTGTGGGACTAATAAAGTCTATCTTATGTCTGGTCAGATGAGTCCAAAATTAAACTCTTTGGATGCCATAATGCGTTTTAACATCATTGTACGTTTGGAGGTCAAAGGGAACTATATATCACCCCCAGAACACTAATATAGATGTTTGGAGTTGGGAACATCGTGGTGTGGGGCTCCTTTTCAGCATACAGCACTGACAGACTTCATATAACTGAAGGAAGGATGAATGGAAAAATGTACAGAGAAATTCCTGATAAAAATCTGCTGCCATCTACCAGGATGATGAAGATGAAACGAGACGAAAGAAAACTCTCAGCTGGTGTCAGAGATAGGAAATAAAGCTGCTGGATCAGCTGACCTCAACCAACTGAAAAGAACTCAAGGTCAAAGTTCATAGACGGGACCCACGGAACCTTCAGGGTTTGAAGACTGTTTGTGTGGAAGAATGGACCAAAATCACACCCGAGCAATGCTGCGACTAGTTTCTCCATACAGGAGAAGCTGAATATGAAGCTGTGATCACCAACAAAGGCTTTGTATAAAGTATTAATCCAATTTCAGTGAGTGTCTTCATTTATTTTCTCTGTGTCATTTATCATTATTACACATATTTATGGACATCTATGGTTTGATTCCTTTGCATGTGTGGATTGGATGGGTTATCACTCACATCTGGTGAGAATTTAATATCAATCGCACCTTCAGAAATATATTTACTTTGAACTTACTTAAATTACTTATTTTACCCTCTGTATATTTATTTTGTTTCCTCCAGCCTGTTAAGGATTTCTGTAAAATTCCCTCCATCGTAACCGATCCCAGTTGACCTGAAGTAAACATGAATCCTAAAGACTGTAATACAACAGTGATCATACAGAACCTTAAACACTCTTTGATCATTTATTATAAATCATAATCTTGAACTCACTGTTCTACTTTCTTCATGCAGCAACAACATCAAATTTATATTCCAGCAGCTTGATGTTCAGAGTTTAGCTGTGAATTTAACAGCTTCTGATAAAAACTATAAATTTATCCACAGGTTATGGATAAAATGGAAAATGCAGTTAGAAGGAACATCAAAGTCGATCCCACCCACTTCGATTATGTCAGTGTTTTCAGAAATGGTTGGATGGTTGTTTGCAGTGAATTATAGGACACATTTTCTCCTCTCCTTTCGTAGAGGATGCTAGTGTTTGGAGTCATGTCTCTTAGTGAGGAAACTTTCACAGAAACATGGACTTTTGGAATGCACCCATAGTTACCTCCTTTATTCTGAAATCATTTTATTGTGAAGTTTAGTTTTCTGTCTTTTATTCTGAAAGCGGGTGTTTTATTGTAAAAGGTGGAGGACAGTCTGGAGCTGTCATTTCTGATTGAAGATGTGAAGCTGGACATTTTTTTCTTCTACGACAACGGTGATATCATGTGGAATGGCGGGACGCAGGCAAAGAGTGGCAGGAAGTTCAAGTAAAATCCTTTCACCTTAAATATTTGTACAGACGGCGTAATCGTCATGTCGTTCATTGCTACGTAAAGTCATTACCATCTGTCAGGTCACTTTGTCAACCCTGCCGCAGGTTAAAAAATTTTTTCTTCTTATCTCCAGATACATCTTTCCACGCTTCTCGCTGTGCTGGGCGGAGCTTCTTGAGCTGAAAGTGCGTGTTCCATGTGAGACGCTTGACTACGTGACAGCAAACTATGGCGCCTCCTGGAACATCCCACTGAGGGTCTGGGACTGGAAATCATCACCAAGCAATGTGCAAGCGAACGGGGTGTGGCCTGTGGCAGAGTGGGCAGAGCTTATCCAGGTGTACTGACTGATATTTTATTATCAGCCATCAGTCAGCTGATCGGGACCACACACACACACACACACACACGATTCTGTTGTTGAAACAAACTAATAAAAGTTTTGTTTAAATTGTGTCTCCTTTTGTTTAGAACGTGACTTACTGTAACAGGATGTGATGAAATCAGTAACATCCCTATTTATATGGCCCATTAAACAAATGTCCTAGTGATTTAAATTTGGCATCGTACACAGCTGCAAACATTTGTAAATATTTTGCAAACAATACAACCAGCAGGAAATTAAATATTATTCATTGTTTAGGGACAGATTGGTGTGTCACTGTTTACATCCAGACTACCAGACTTCATTCATATATTACGTGTTTTTACTCGTGATCAAACTAACAGAACGTCTGCAGTCTGATCATTAAGTGTCTTCTCCCCATCAGACTCCATTCAAAGTCCCACCGTTTATACTCTTCCTTGTGATGCAAAAAAAAAAAAAATTAACATTATTTTATTAGATCAATAATACTTTTGCCTCTAGGCTTTGACAGTTATGTTAAATAATCTAGATCAACTCTCCACGACTAAATTCATCTTCTCACTTTTTACTTCTTTACTGAGCAAAAAAAGCCAGAAGCCATTCATTTTAGCACCATTTTTATCATTTCTTGTGGCGCAATAAAAATATCAACATCATAAATTTGTTACGAGGGGCCACCTCTCCACCAGGTTCCATTGATTTTTCCCCACTATCTTTCAGTGGGCTGAAGTTATTTTACGGTAAATCTCAATTTATTATATCAACACATTTCTACCTTTTATTATTACCAATCTGTGGGTCATCTCGCCACCAGACTCCATTCATATTCTCATGAGCTTTACTCATTTAGTCTTACTACTGAAAAATAATAGCCAGATGCCAGTGCGATCTCCCAATCAGACTCAATTCTCTCTGTGCCCATTTTTACTTAAACAGCGTCAGTTACAGATCAGTGATGACTAACAGAGTCAACGTCATTTCCAAACCAGACTCCATTCATTTTAACACAGTTTTTACTCTCCTAGTTTCAGTCTTTCAGCCCTGCTTCCGGTCCGGTTCGGCTTTCCGTCCGATGTCACTCCGCCGCCGGTTCGGCCTGCCCCTCCTTGTGGACTACGATGCCCTTGCTGATAAGGTCCGGAATCTCCACGGCGAGCCACGGTCCGAGTCCGAGCGCCATGAGGTGCGCGAGCCCGAACCGCGGCGCGTTCCGGGCCCAGAGCGGCGCAAAGTGTTCGGTGAGGCAGATTTTCCCGCCGCGGTACATTTTGGCGGTCTTCCCGTCCAGCTCCGGAACTGCCACCTCAGGCGCGGTGTCCGGGTACGTCACAGGGATATCGAACTCTAGCCGGAACTCGTAGCGCAGCAGCTCGTGGATGTACCAGCACGTGCCAGTCCAGCGCGTGCCGTCAGCGTTGGATTCGAGGCGGAACCAGTCGTTGTCGGCCGCCTTGTTCTGCTCCACGAAGCGGATCAGCGCCTGGTACTCCTCCTTCAGCCGCTGCGGCCACAGCGCGCGGTCTCGCGGCCCCGCGTGCGTCTTCAGCAACGGGATCTGCGAAACGGCCTTGCGCGTGGCCTCGTCCGCCATGATGCGCAGGAGAGTTAACGGGTGTGACTTTAGTTCGGTTCGGTCCGGACCCCTCAGGTGTGCTCTGAGGACTGACGTGGACTTCACCGGGAGCGGATCCGACCAACAACTTCCGCTTCCGGGTTTTCAAAACAAAAGCCTCAGTTTGTTCCCTTTTTTTTTTTTTTTTACCTTCAAAGTTTATAACAGGCATGTGACAAACAGCAACACTGCCCACCTGAGCAGCAACAGATCCGTCACAGGTATAAATTATTATGAGTTTGTACAGCTTTACACAAAAAACTGATCTATAATCAATCGATAACTAGTGACGCCAGATGATCGAACAGAAAAATTGATTACTGTTAATGATTACCATATAGTTTAAAATACAGGCACCTGATGAGTCATGCAGGTTATTTAAGTTGAACACTGACAGTCCTGCTGGTATACATACAGGTGCCATTAGTTCGAGTAATCCCATCCTCTGGTTGGATGAGGATGTGCCGATGTTTTCCTCCTTCCATGCGAACCCCCAGGGGGACCAGCCTGAAGCTGAAGAGGAGGAGGATTTCATTTTTAACCTAAACATTAACTCTGCAGTCAGCAAGACAATCTCCATGCCTCCTCAGGCTGGCATCCTTTCCCTCAGGCAGAGAGAGTCGCACTAAGCATGTGCAGAGTTCTCCATCAAGAACCGCAAGTTCAACGATTATCCATCCATCCATCCATCCATCCATCCATCCATCTTCTTCCGCTTATCCGGGGAAGGGTCACAGGGGCAGCAGCGCAAGCAGAGAAGCCCAGACCTCCCTCTCCTCAGCCACCTCCTCCAACTTCTC
>NW_005187686.1:81017-82679 GCF_000239375.1 Pundamilia nyererei | reverse complement strand
CCCCGGAACACCTCACCCAGGAGGCATCCTTGTCAGATGCCTGAACCATCTCAACTATCTCTTGAATGCGGAGGAGCAGCAGCGGCTCTACTCCGAGCCCCTCCCGGATGGCTGAACTTCCCACCCTATTTCTAGGGGAGAGGCCAGCCACCCTTCGGAGGAAGCCCATTTCTGCCGCTTGTGTCCGGGATCTCGTTCTTTTGGTAACTACCCACAGCTCATGACCATATGTGAGGGTAGGGACGTAGGTCAACTGGTAAACTGAGAGCTTTGTTTTTACGCTCAGCTCTCTCTTCACCACAACAGACCGGGGCAGCGTCCGCATCACTGCAGCTGCAGCACCAATCCGTCTGTCGATCTCCTGCTCCCTTCTCCCATCACTCGTGAACAAGACCCTGGGATACTTAAACTCCTCCACTTGGGGCAGGAACTCGTTCCTGACCCGAAGGGGGCACTCCACCCTTTTCCGGCTGAGGACCATGGCCTCAGATTTGGAGGTGCTGATTCTCATTCCCCCCCGCTTCACACTCGACTGCGAACCGTTCCAAGGCAAGCTGGAGGCCATCACCCGATGAAGCCAACAGAAGCACATCATCCAGAGGTTCAACAATTACTGTTTGTTAATGTTGATAAAGGTTGAAATCAGATATTAAAATGGCTGACCCCAGCTTAAATGATACTGCTGGGAATCCTGATGTGCAGCAGCTGGAAAAGGTGTGTGGCCATCACATGCGGAGCAGAGCAGAATCCTGACCCTACCATCTAACTGAGTGCTGCACATTTCACTCTGACATCACTGTTTTTTTCTATGATTTGGGGTTGGCATGATTCAGACATGAAGCAGCAGAATGAACAGCTTCAGTGTTCCTCTGATTCACACACACACACTTTGACTGTGGTTGTGTCCAGGTTTGTGCGCTGAAGTTCACTGACACACCTTTACACAGGTAATACTGAGCTGAGGATGGAGATCTACCTGACAAGTTACAGCTGATGTCAGGTGTGTGCAGCTCTGAGGCCCCACACCTGCAGAAAAAAATCTGGAATTAAAAACACTGTTTCAAAGACAGCATGCTGAGCAAATGTAAATAAAAACTAAGTCCAATGATTTCTCATAAACCCTGCAAAAAAACTGCATCTCCACACTGACTCATGTTCCTAACTGTTGACATCTCATCAACTGACAACATGGCATCACGCCGCATCCTCAGACTGAAGAGGAAAGTGCTCAGGTCAAAGACTCTGTAATGGTTTCTGCAGCCACCATACTCCAGCAGACCAGAACAGGATGCTGCACCGCCCTCCCCTCCAGTAGCGGTTTTTGATACGGGCGACACAGGTGGTTGCCCGGTGCGGCATCGTGGTGGGGGCGGCATCCCGGGTATCGGCAAAAAAAATTTTTTTGCTCGTACTCATGCTGCCCCAACGTTAGCCAGCGCATATTGGGAATGGCATAGGCACCGATCGGTTTTCTATCTCCCATTTGCTGGGAGTAAGGACGCCCTTCGTTTGCGAGGTGCGCCTGCTGCTTGCGGCACAGGGAGGAGAGGGCGGGGCGGCGGGGGATTCTCTGGCTGGCTGGAGCAGCATCTAATAACCAACCCACAAAATAAAAACAAACCAACAAACACGAAAACACCAGACATTATGATACAGACTTAT
>NW_005187686.1:59851-72904 GCF_000239375.1 Pundamilia nyererei | reverse complement strand
ATAGGCCCCGCTGATCGTGCTGTAACAGTGGTCTAATGTCCTCTCCTCTCTGGTCGGGCATTTAATATACTGCTTGTATTTGGGAAGCTCATGGCTCAGATTGACTTTGTTACAGTCCCCAAGAGCAATGATGAGAGAGTCCGGGAATGTCCGCTCCATGTGCAGTATCTGCTCCGCGAGTGCGCACTGAGCTGCCTGCACATCTGCATCTGGCGGGATGTAAACAGCGGCCAGGATGAATGAAGCAAACTCCCGCGGAGAATAAAACGGTTTGCAGTGCATGCGACCTTTATGCTCTGTGATGTGGTTTCTCTCGGTTGTCTGTGTGATGTGGTCACGTTCAGGTTTGAGAAATCCCGTTCAGCCCCTCTGCCCTGTGCAGACTCAGTGCTCCGGCCCGACAGGTGGCGGTGTTCACCTGTCGGCTGGCAGCAGCAGAAGTAGAAGAAGAAGACGCTGCTGTTAGACAGTCCGCCATTTGCTGACCCTCGGATCCTCCGGTAGCTTCTTCTTCCCAACAAATCTGCTACAGCTACACCTTCACCTGAAGCGGTACCTGCGCGCGCGGCACAGCGGCGGTGATGGCGGCCGACCGGCGCGAGGACAAAGGTGAGTGAGGAGGACCTTTGTTAGCATTAGCATTAGCATTAGCCACGAACTGCCTTTGTTTGATGCCGCTCGGAGCGGATCGTTAATCGATAATAACTGTGATGATCGATGCTGCTGACGAGCGCGTGACCATTTGATGTGTCTGTGCGTTAGCAGCTCGTGTTTGATCCATCACGACGCTGATGAGCGGCTCGCTTTCACTGCATCAGACTCCGATCAGAAAACTGCTGATTTTACGGCTGAGGCCGCTTTAAGCACGCCTGAGAACAGGTGGAACCGGAACCTAGTTCGTTTTGGGCCACAGTAAGCTCTGACGTGTTCGGGGGTGAGGGGTCAATGATTTGGTCGATTTTAACGACACATCTGATCGCATAAAAGCGAACTAGGGAGACTGTTTACAGGTAAACAGGCTGGTACAGAGCTGCTGCCCTGTGATTGGCTGAGACGTGTGGCTAAATCCAGCAGTGATCAGAGGAGCGTAAACACGACGAGAGCGTTAACGAGTCAGCTTCCTCTGTTTACCTGCTAAAACACTATGGTAATTGATGTTAAATCACTCATCTGGACAGGACCAGGCGATGTTCAGTTTCCTCTGATGCTTTTATGGGCAGCGGAGATTTTTTTTAAGCAACGTGTTCCTGAAAGCTGTGAACAAAGCTCCAGATTTATTTTTTATATAAGTTTTTATGTTAGTGTAATATCGATGGGTCTCTCTAACATTCATGTGGAGTTAGTTATGAGTCCTTTCCGACATGATATGTTTACAAACGTACTTTTATTGGGTCAACAAGTTGTGGACTACTTACTTTACATTGTGCCCGGCTGTGCCAAGATGAACTGATTGTTGCTTGTGGGCTCCAACAGGTATGTGGTTTCTCTAGGTTTACTTGTTAACTTTCATTCTTCAGATGTGAGAAATCAAATCTGATATATCAGCAGGTGTGTCACCCAGGCTTTGGTCTATAAACACCAACACAGACAGACAATAACAGAGTCCTCCTTCTGCCTAATCAGCCAGGTGTGCGTTACCTGTCCTTCTCACACGTGTGTGTGTGTGTGTGTGTGTGTGTGTGTGTGTGTGTGTGTGTGTGTGTGTGTGTGTGGTTTCAGATGGAGAGCTGAACGTTCTGGAAGATTTACTGACTGAAGCTCCTGATCAAGATGACGAGCTGTACAACCCCGAGACAGAGCGTGACATCAGCGACAAGAAAGGTACAGACAGTACTAAAGAGAATACTAAAGACAGTACCACAGAC
The DNA here is from genome assembly GCF_000239375.1 of Pundamilia nyererei. Classification (NCBI taxonomy): domain Eukaryota; kingdom Metazoa; phylum Chordata; class Actinopteri; order Cichliformes; family Cichlidae; genus Pundamilia; species Pundamilia nyererei. Next base: position 71,039 of record NW_005187686.1, on the reverse strand, counting down.
AGCACTACAAAGAATACTACAAACGGTACTACAGAGAATACCACAGACAGTTAAAGAAGATAGACAGTATTATAGAGAGTATTCTAAAGGTACTACTGTAGCTGGTACTACAGATGTTACTATAGCCTGTTAAACATACTGACACTACTAGACAGTATCACGAACATTCCTGACCTAAGTTATTAAAAACTGTGCATGTTATTAAGCCCTCATCGCTGTCTGTCAGGTACGAAGAGGAAGAGCGAGCGTTCTGACAGCCAGGATCTAAAGAGGCTCCGCTCCTCGTCAGGCCACGGTACTTCTAGGTCATCATCCTCCAATAAGAGAGCTCCAGGGCCATCTCTGTCCTCCTCTAAAAAGGCGTCGAGCCCTCGCGGCCGGCACTCCACCACTTACCGTCATGAGTATTATGATGAACGAAAGGGGAGACGTGGGGCCCGAGAGGTGACGAGGAGCCGTGGAGGAGAGGACGCAAGACGGCGAGAGTCCCAGAGAGGCCTGGAGGGTCTGAGTCAGGTACTGCTTACACTAAAAGTATAATTTTAACGGTTTCCAGCCATTCGTATTAACTTCCTGTTTGTCTTCAGAAGTTACGCCGTGATGAGCGGCGAGCAAGTCCCCCCCCCCATGAGGAGGAGAACCAATCAGAGGACGAGACAGGAGCAGAATACGGCTCAGAACAGGCATCGGGCAGCTCCTCCCCCGCTGCTTCCCATGTAGAGGAGGAAGAGGAAGATGACCAGGAGGAAGAGGAGGAAGAGGAGGAAGAAGGTATGGAAGAAGAAGAAGAGGAGGAGGAGGAGGAAGAGGAAGGAGAGAAGGAGGAGGAGGATGAGGAGGAAGAAGAAGAGTACGACCGTCGTGGTGGTGAGGGCAATGACTATGACACACGTAGCGAGGCTGGTGATTCACGCTCCGCCTCCTCTGTCAGCTTCTCTGATGATGGCGAGTCAGCACACTCAGGCTCCGCCTCCGAGGCCTCAGGTAACCATAGAGTTAGTAATGTACATTTTTCTTTTCAAGGAGAAATAAAAAACGATGACGTAATGTTTGAAATTACTGCTTTTAATTTGAAAGGTTCAGAAAAGAAGCGGGAGAAGCTGTCATCGTCGGTCCGTGCAGTTCGTAAAGGCATGGAGAGTAAGGACAATATTCCATGGTTACTTACCCGTTACTACACTTATACCTTTACTGAGTTGCAAGTAATCAGATTACAGCTATTTCCTGTGTTGTTGTAGATCCAACAAGCAAGCTGCGTTATATCCTGAGAGATGCCCGATTTTTCCTCATTAAGAGCAACAACCACGAGAATGTGTCACTGGCCAAAGCTAAGGTACACGTTGACCCCCTCGCTGTTCCCCATTGTTCCCCTTTTCAATCCATGTCACCTCCCTCATGGTTCCAACTGTCATTTTCTGTTGTCACCCCTTCTCCTTGTGTTGTTCCCCTCATTGTTCCCTCTCTTTCCCGTGTCTTCCCCAGTGTAGTTTGTGTCATTCCTTGTTGTTCCCCTCGATTTTCCCTCTGTCATTCTCTATCGTTCCCTGTCACCCCCTGTGTTGTTCCCCGTTTTGTTCTGATAGCTGAGGATGAATTGGTGTTTCTGGCGGTTACAGGGTGTTTGGTCGACACTGCCGGTGAACGAGAAGAAGCTCAATGCTGCCTTCCGCTCAGCTAGGAGCGTTGTTCTCATCTTCTCTGTGAGGGAAAGTGGAAAATTCCAAGGTATGAGGAAAAGAGGTTTTCAGTATCATATGTCGTTGTCTGTTCACCTTATTCACCTTATCCTCTTCTTAACTCTGATTGGTCTGTTTTGTCTTATCCTCAGGTTTCGCTCGTTTGGCGTCAGAGTCTCATCATGGTGGCTCTCCGATCCACTGGGTGCTCCCTGCTGGAATGAATGCCAAGATGCTGGGAGGAGTCTTTAAGATTGACTGGCTCTGCAGGTAAACAGCTCCATCCAGTAGGTTTATACTCTGTTTCTATTGGTTGCTGGTGAGTGTTTGACTTCTCCTAGACTGATCTCGGTCTCCGGTTCTGATTTTAAATTTTATGGACAAAATTTTATGGATGAACTGGAGGCAGAGGGTATTGGGTTGATTCTGGGCTTTGACCAACAGATCGAGGATATTGGCTTTGAAAATAACTACCTGTGAAACGTGAAATCCCTGGCTGGCTGGCTGCTGTTTGGGGTGTGTCCATGTCTTAGGTCAGCTCTTTAGCTCAGCGGTCCCCAACCCCCGGGCCAAGTCATTTGGTACCGGGCCGCGAGAGTTGAGGCTCGGGTGTGAAATGTATGGTTTTCAGGGTTTTTATCGGTTTTTAGCGTTATTTTGTTATCGTTTTTATCGCTAACTCGGTTTTCCTGGGTCTGTTCACGTGTGTTATGAATAAATCTCCAGGAGTCGCCACAGCAGGCTGCTCTGTGTTTTTGCGTTGGTGGATTTTGGGGCTCTGCCTCATGACGTTTGCTGAAGGTGTGAACCTCTGGAGCCACCTCTGCATAGATGTAGTTCACGTGTTGTGTGATGGTTCACCGCTGATGCCCTTGCTTGCTGCTTGCTGGCTACTTCATTCAGTGTTGTCTTCTTTTTTATTTCCTTTTCAGGAGGGAGCTTCCTTTCATTAAGACCGCCCACCTCTCCAACCCCTGGAACGAACACAAGCCGGTGAAAATTGGACGTGACGGCCAGGTCAGCTGACTGTTCTATTACGAATCACGTTTTCCTGTTCCATCACATGATGCAAATCTGTGTCTCTTTCAGGAGATCCAGCCGGACATTGGTGCTCAGCTCTGTGCCCTGTTTCCATTGGATGAGAACGTGGACATTCACCAGGTGGCTCGCCGCATTCGTCACAAACGTCGCACACCATCGGAGCCGCGGCCTCGGGGCCGACCACCACAACGTGAACCGGGAAGGTTAGCCAATCATCAAGCTCCTCCTCCCGCTTCCTGTTCTTCTTCTTCTGCTGTGACCACGGCGCCACCTGATGCTGGACGACGGAGACAGCCGCTGCCCTTAGCTGGCGGCTAGCTTTCCCGTGGCTCGCGTTGCTGGCTCTCTGGTTGTTATTTTTCCAGTCTGGAGCTTCCCGGAGCGAAGCCTCACTCTGCATCTTTGGTCGAGGTGTTAAAGTCAGGCAGGAAGTGAAGTCCTCGACAAGCGTTAAACAGCTGACGTCACAGAGGAAGTTTAACCCTTCACTTGAGTTTCATTTCCTTTGAAGTGTGAGCTGAGCAACATCTCTTTGTTTTATTTTGTAATTTTTAGCTGAATTTTGTTTTGTTTTTTTAGGTCTGTAGTCTTTACGTAGCTGAGCTGAAGTTTTGTTGTTGTTAAATTTGTCCTTTGAAGCTCTTTGTCTTCGCAGGATTTTGATACTTCAGAGGTTAAAAAGTGAAAATTTGTAGCTGGACTGAAGCTGACCCTTTCAGAATAAAAGCAGAAAGGACAAGCGTCACTGGCTGGACTGACGAAGGAGGGGGTGGGAGGGTGAGCGAGGTAGAACTAAAAAAGGAAGTAAGGGAGCATCTGAGACCCCAATGGACTGTTTCAGGTGTTTGACCGGGTTTTACAGGTTGGTCAGGAGGGGGCGGGGCCTCTGGACTGAATCCACTGAGGTGTGGTGAGTCTAAAGGGGAGGGGCCTCAGGACTGTATCCAGTAAGGTTGTGTGTTGTGGCAAGGCCTCTGGACTGTATCCAATGAGAAGTGTGGTGTGTTGGGGGCGGGGCTCCCTCTGGTTGTATGAGGTAAAGTTGCAGGTGCCTAAAAGACTGAAAAAAAAAAACATACCCCTGGACTGAAAAAAGTGACCCCTCCCCCACATGAAAGGACAGTCATGTTCCCCTCTTCCTCCCCTCTCCTCCCACTGGCACACACACACAGGACGGCGAGCTGGTTGTCGATGTGTGTGTGTGTGTGTGTCGCTCTGATGGACGAATACAGTGAGCATAAAATTAATCGAATGGACGGAGCGACAGAAAGACGACGCAGTTTGTCATTTCTGTTTAAGGACTGTTGCTGGTCTGGAAGGGGCGGGGCAGGGCTCACGGGGCGGGGCTTTGTGTATTGATTGACAGGACTGCACCATCATCATCATCACCCCTCACCTTTTCAAAATAAGAGGGTTTATAAAAGCCTTTAACATGGACTGATGAGGAGAAAAACTGTTTTTTTTTTAAAGTGTTGCCCCTCCCTCATACGCAGCAGAAGCGGTATGTTGTCCCTTTCAGAGGTTCTTCTTCATTTGTTCTTTTTTTTTTTTTAATTGTGTGTGTGTGTGTGAGAGAGAGAGAGAGAGAGAGAGAGAGAGAGAGAGACTTTGTCAGACTGCAGATTCTGTTTTCATCCTTCAGAGTGAAACTTTTAAAACAGGAGATTCTGTGTGGACATCAGTTGATTTAAAAATAAGCCAAAACAAATTTGGAACAGCACTGGAATAGGCCCAGAGCACAATGAGAATAGGATCGGTATATGGTTGGAACCGGATCAGAACAGGGCCTAAAAAGGACCAGAGTAGGGCAGGAACAGCACCTTAATTCAGCCAGAATGGGAATGGAACACGATCTGAACAGGGCTAGAATAGGACCAGGACAGGATTGAAACATGTTCATAATAGGACTGGAATAGGATTAGAACAGGATTTGAACAGGGTCTTTATCAGCGTCTGACTTTCTTGCGTTTAAACATCATGTTACAGACAAAGCTGTTTCCACGCACAAATTGAAGGTGTCACCTGGTGTAAATGTCCAAATCAGTCTGTCTTTATCCTCAAAGCTTTCTGTTACTAGACCTGTGTGATATCTGATTCGTCCAGGTAAGCGTCAGGTGAAGTCACAGGTGAAGTCACAGGTGAAGTCACAGGTGAAGTCACAGGTGAACCACACAGAGCGGCTGATTGTGTTGCAGTTCGAGTTTGTGTGTGAAAACGGATTTGGGGGAGGGTGGGGGATTTCTTCTTGTGTTGGAGTCTGATCTGAGGAAGTATCCGGTTTGTATTGGTGTGTGTGTGTGTGTGTGTGTGTGTGTGTGTGTGTGTGTGTGTGTGTGTGTGTGTGTGTGTGTGTGTGTGTGTGTGTGTGTGTGATGGAGTGTACCTGAGTGCATGTGTGTGTCTTACCTGTGGACTTGTTTATGTAGGCGTCGACCTGAAGAGTATGACCTCCACGGCAGGAAGCGACTGCGACCTGACGGTCCACCAGACTTCAGCCAGCGAGCAGGTTAATGTGCAGCTTCCATTTAAACAGCCGACTAAGACCCAGATTTTCAGGTGCAGGTGTCGAACACACCTGTTACCTGAATGTTTGCCATTCACTGTCACCTCAACCGAACTTTATGTGTCGTGCTTTTAGGGTTCATCCAGGACCTGAGGAGCCAGCCAGTGGACAGGTGAGACACACCTGGAATCGGGTTTCTTCTGTATTCCTCTTAGACCCTGAGTTGATGTAATCAGACTGATATTAGAAACGTCATCACATCTTCAAATGTCTTTGACCAGACATCCAGAACAAACGCTGCACTGTTCCTCCTGAATCTGAGTTTCAGCTGACAGCAGACTCTCCTGTACCCAGTCTTAGACCTTCCAGGTATATCCCCAGCTGTGATCCTTCTGGTTCACCTTATTACAAAGGGGATCATCACCAAAGTCTGTCAGTCCAGAGTTACTGGTGGGTATTTCAACCAAGACTGGCGCATGACGTGCAAGAACTGGGGACACATCCAGGAAGTCTTTTAGCTACTGTGATGGGCAAGTCATGCACCTGATCTTCAGACTCTGCTTCCTCTCTGGAATGGTTTGCAGAGGAATTTAGGAGCTCCTCAGAGGTGTTCCTCCACCTCCAACTATACGTCCAGAGTCTAGCAAGCTCAAAAGGACTCTATTCAGCTCGATAGCTCCTCTGTTGTTCACCATATGGTTAAAGGGTTACCAGACGACAGGTACCAACCACTTTACAGCCAAACTCCATGCATCTGATCCAACTCTCCATCAGGTGGTGATCCGTTCACACCTCAGCTCCTCTCCTCACCTGAGGCCTTAGATCTGGTGATACAATTACAAAATTATGAACACCCTTAAGTTCAAACATGGTGTTCGTTATAGACGAACCAATAACAAAACACCACTCAGGTTCAGGACGAGCAGGTCATTCTTCCCAATCGTGCCAGATCGAGGTGACATTGTTGTTGCCCTTGGCAGAATTAAAGTGGAGCTCCTAGATGTTTCTTGGGGTGAGGTGCTGCTCTGTGCTCAGTCACGGAAACAACTCTAGTCCATGAAGGAACCCCTAAACATCCAGGTGCCGAACTCCAGTTCCAGAAGCTGAGCTGGCTTCTCAGCCTCACGTGCTTGCTCAGATTCCTTCCATACCACAAGTGTGACGTCCTCCATTCCTGTTGCCGGTATGGGCTGCTGGGACCAGACTGTTGAGGTCTGCCCCTGTGGTTGGCGCCCAACTACCACGGCCACGGCAGGTGGTCTATACCCAACCATCACACCCAGGCAGACCCACAGGACCGCATCCACACTAAACTCTGCCACCTGCAAGTCCCTTCATATATTGATCAGAAACTCCTCCACCATGATAAAGTGAAGATTCAAAGGATCTAAACTTTCGTCTTGAATTTAAAAAATAATAATAATAAAATTTGAAAGTCTGAATTTCTCATGAATCTGTTCTCTTTCCAGGCGATTTTCTGGCGTAAGACGAGACGTGTTTCTCAATGGGGTGGGTCCAAACGTTTCACTTCATTGATTACTTATCACTTCACTGATTGTTTATTGATTAGTCTGATTAGTATTGATTAGAGGTGTGGGTGAACATAAATAAAACTGTAAATTAAAAACAGCCCGTAATCATCACAAATACCACATGCAGATCATTTGATTTCAGACAGGAAGGGGTTTTCTTGTGTTTAGCTGTGTCCTTACCTGTGTTCACCTTTGTCCTTCTTGCTTCAGTCCTATAACGAGTATATGAGGGATTACCACCACAGTGTCGGCCCCCCGGCGCCCTGGCAGACTCTGGTATGAATAGGTTATTAATCACGTTCTGATCGATTGTTCCTGCCTGTGACGGATGATGAAAACATGCATTTTACCTGGAAGCAGGAAACTGTTTTTGTGTTTTAAGATGTTGCATGAGAATTTTCAGATTAAAAGCCTTTATTAAAGTCACTACAGACTGATCTAATGATGATGCCACGTGTGTCATCAGGCGGGCTATCCCGGCGTGGAGCAGCCACCCCCACACCATCCACCCTACTACCACCACAGCCACCCACCGCCTCCCCCTCACCAGGCCTACCACCATCATCACCACCCACCCCTGCCACCACACGAGGCCCCGCCCCCTCGCTTCAGAGATAAGCAACGAGCACCGCAGCACCGCGCCTTCACGTCCAGCCCAGTAAGTTCACTCAGTCCAATCAGGCGTATTGATTAGTGATCAGCACAGCCTCTTACTGTTTTTTTGTTTTTGTTCACCCTCCTCCATCATACAGCACGACTATGACATGCGAGTGGACGACTTCCTGCGGCGGACGCAGGCAGTGGTGAGCAGCCGGCGGGAGCGAGAGCGTCAGCGTGAGCGTGAGCGAGGTGGCCCGCGCCGTGACAGAGAGCGAGAGCGAGTGAGGGATAGAGACAGAGAAAGAGAAAGGGACAAGGAGAGGGGGCGGTACCGCAGGTGATCTGATGACATCACTTCTTGGCAGCCTGCACTGCTTTTTTTTTTTTTCTTTTTTTTTTTTTTTTTTTTGGCAGCCCGCACTGCTTTTTGACTGGTTTGCTGTTTTTGTTGAAAATTATGAATTAAAAACAAACAAACTGAGTGATGACATCATCAGTTTTATGTGAATAAAGTGAAAACTTGTACAAAGAAATATTTGGTCAAAACTTTTATTTTGGCAGCCTGTGTGTGACTCCTGGTGCAGTGCCAGATTTCCCACAATGCTCTGTGTTCATTTTTTTTTAATGTTTTGAGAGTCTGGTGATGCCCAACGTGAGGGTGGAAGCAATCTAGACCCATTACTCAGATCTAAGATGTCATAAGATAATGGAAGAAACTTTTATTATGAACATGTTTCTGTAACAATTTCTCATTTTATTCTGAAAAGTAGTGCAGTGTTTCCTGTTAAAGCTTTCAAATTAAATGTTTTTAAGTATGAAACTCATCCCGTTTCCCTGTTTTCTTCACTTCCTGTTTGGGGAGTTAGGACGCACTAAGTGGGGCTCCCTGCACATCCACGTAACGCTTCATATTCCTGCTTCCTCCCAGGAAGAGCTACACAGTGATGACTGTAGGTGACCATCATCATCATCATCATCATCTGGTCCAGTCTGTAGTCTCCATGATAGTAGTTGTGTGCATTTATGCAGTTTTAGCAGTAGTTAAGTCTCCAAGTGAAATATGAGCTGTTAGCCACAATAATTAAAGATGAATTGTTCTTCAGATGAACTAAAGTTTGGTCCGGGTGTATATTCAGGTGAGGATACCTGCCTCAGAGAGTAGTTTTGATACGTCACAGTGGGCGACCAAGGGGCAAGAACTGGAGCACCATTTTCGGGATCACCATTTTAAGATCATCCAAATTGGCTGCAGGACATGCAGCGTGTGGATAAAGCATCAAACTGAGACCTTCTTCACCTTGTGGTAGTCAACACAACCATGTAGACTAAAGATGTTCCTGGACTAATGTCTTAGTCGACTAACCATGGAAATTTTTTTTTGACTAATCGACTGGTCTAGCACTAAGAAACACTCAGATATGAAGTTACATTTGAGAACTGTTTAATGGAAGCTGACAACAACAAAGCTGTTTTAAACCATTAATCCCATTCTTAAATAATGAACCATGATGCTTAACTGTGCAGCATCTTATTGTGCATTAGCAACATTACATGTTATACTCCAGACAGCGAGGCAGAAAAACACTTAAAATAAAATGATGTTAAATATGATATGAAAACATGTTACGACAAAAGTTAACGTGTTATTAAAATATAACAAATGAACATCCAAAAAACTGCAACTGAAGAGTGCGACGTGCATTATGAACAATGAACGCTGTTCACCCACCCACTTCTATAAAGGTTAAAATCTAAAATAAAACAGTAAATCATTTAGTTGTTTTCTTCTGCTAATCTGAAGTGCAATCTCTCCAGCATGTCCCGGGTCTACACTTGGGGGACTCCTCCCAGGAGAACCTTACCCAGGAGGCGACAGTCTTAGATGTCTCCTTGTGATGTGGAGGAGCAGTGGTTCTACTGTGAACTCCTCCCAAATGACTGAACTCCTCACCCTATCACGAAGGCACCGTCCACCTTTTGGAGAAAGCTTTCCACCACTTGTATCTGAAATTTCATTCTGATAGAGTAAACTTACATTTATGTTTTATCTGCCCAAATATGTAATGCAGAATAGAGTGTTGAGGAAAAAAAAAAGCCACACTTATATCACACATTCCAATGGTAGAGATTTACACAATAGAGCTTGGAAGCAGGCTGGTGCACACTGACACCACTACCCAGAAAACAACTATGTAAATAATGGAGCTAGGGAGAGCTCTCTCTCTCTTCACTTCTATAGGCCTGACCAGAGGAGGGGATGTGGTTGCCATGGTGATGTGGGAAGAGTCATCTCCTGTTACAAAGAGATGTCCAATAGGTGCAGGATATGAAATGTGAGCCAGATACTAGACTCAAGCCAGATAAGGGGACCCAATTCTAAATCCGTGGTTTCCCCCGACTTTTTAACCAATCACATTAACATGCTTACTGCTTTCGTGTGTCATCCTTTGTCTCTCTGAGCCCTGAAAGGCAGAGGTCCATGGCTCTATGTAACCATTTAACAATTAATTTTTAAAAGTCATAATTTGAGCATTTTTTTCTCTCAAGAAAATAGAACACGACAATACATCCATCTACACACCAATAAACATAACATTTAGAAAACAAAATGTACCAGGAATTACTGCTGAGAGCACAATGAATTTGTGATTGGAAGCCAAGGCATCAGAGGGGTTTGTAACACTACAAATAAAAATATAATTCACATGCCTCCTTTTGTCGTTCAGTGCGTGAAGTACACTGAACGGATTGTCTCGGAAAACCCCTGCAGAAAGTGAACTCATCTTTCATTGTAGCTGTTCACAGTCACACCTTTGACACAGCTTTGTGACCACAGCCACAAATTCATGGCAGATGGCAGACTGAATAAGAGGCATCACTCTACACTGATGAGACAGTTTGGTTTATTAGAAAATATAATAGAGAAGCTGCATTTGAGGACATCTCCTCTGAAGCAGAGAATACAGTGCAGTCATGTGTTCTTAAAATGAAAGAAGAACCAAACTGTGGAGTATGTCTGCATTTGTTCTTTTGGATGGTTAAAACCTCCAAACCTATTTATATATTACTCCAAAAATGTCAAATCTCTCTTCAGTCCTTCTTCTCTCTTCCTGCTCGCTGTCTGCACTGCCGCAGGATGCAGCGTATCCCCACCCACCACAAAGCAGCGACGGTCATCAAAGCGACCAGCAGGGCAGCACCGGTGTCCAAGCTGTGGTACTGGAACCAGTTCAGGTCGTATGATGCCAACCGCAGATGCCTAGCTCCACCATGTCGCATAACAAACTCCACCCAGAAGACGGCGGTACTCAGTGGTGTCACTGGCTGGTCGCGGTGCACCGCTGACAGACGCTGCATGTTGGTCCTGTAGCTGTGCATGGTAAACAAACAGTAAGTCATATGACAGTTTCACTGTTAAACAGTAGTGCACTTTTATTGTGAAGGAATCAGGTCAAAGACAGGAAATAAAATGTTATTAAACAGGTCCAAATGTACAAAGATGAAACTATTAACAGGAAATATACAAACACAATTCCACACTAAAATCACCTTTACCTTGGCTGGTTTGTAACGACGTGCAGCGCCTCTGCCAGCCCCTCAGCTGTCAGATGGTTGAAGTCCAGGACGATGGCGGTGCCGAGGCGGCTCATACGGGCGAGATTATCAGGCTGATCGCCAAACAGTGGCACGCCCACCAGAGGCACACCATGAAACACAGCTTCATACAGACCGTTAGTGCCGCCATGTGTCACGAATGCCTTTGTCTTTGGGTGACCTGAGGACAAACAAATGCAGAGCTTTTATTGTGAAAGAACATCACAATCCACCTGAGGAAG